>NC_041385.1:6407802-6408482 GCF_002162155.2 Triticum dicoccoides | reverse complement strand
GCGCTACTACTATGGCATGTCCCGGGGGCACGGTAGAGACCGCTTAGTAGTAGCGAGGGTTAAAAACTTAGTAGTAGCGAGGTTTAAAAACCTGTGCTACTGGTAAGTAGTAGTAGCGAGGGTTTTTAACCCTCGCTACTAGTAACTTTTTGTGTATAGGCTTTTCCCTATTAGTGTATATGTGCTCTCTTATATATATTTGCATATTTTCTGTGTTTTGTTGCACACATTGCTGTAAAAGTTGGCTTGTGTTATGATCTAGTTGCACACAAATTAGTTAAAATTGCACAGGTACCGGATCTCCCCGTCTTTTATTCTTGTTTGTGTTGTCTTCAAGTATGGAGAAGCTACTTTTCAAAGAGAAAATTGGTGTGGGGGTGAAAGGAAAGTCAAGGAGGGAGGATCTGGAAAAGGATCAACCTCTTTTTTCACCCTTGTTGGTGTTGGCTGGTACTTTCTAATCCGTCCTCCTTCTTCCTTCTTTTTTTTCATATAAAAAACTTTTTCATCCAAGTTAGTATGCAAAAGTTATGCCTATTTTTACAAATTCTCGAGAGATTTTGCAAATAAAGTCGAAATTCATATTTGCAAATTTTTCCAACAACTAGACCACATATCACATGGGAAACTTCTTTTCTTTTATTTTTTTTGACATTTTCATCATTTTCTTTTATTTTTTT
>NC_041385.1:6406746-6407792 GCF_002162155.2 Triticum dicoccoides | reverse complement strand
CATATAAAAAACTTTTTCATCCGAGTTAGTATGCAAAAGTTATGCCTATTTTTACAAATTCTCGAGAGATTTTGCAAATAAAGTCGAAATTCATATTTGCAAATTTTTCCAACAACTAGACCACATATCACATGGGAAACTTCTTTTCTTTTATTTTTTTTGACATTTTCATCATTTTCTTTTATTTTTGTAAAACTGAAAAGGCGATCAATGGGGGGGGGGGGGTTAGAGTTTGAAAATGGGGCCTTTAGTAGCAGCGCGGTTTTTTACCCCCACGCTACTACTATGGCACCACTTAGTAGTAGCGAGGGCTAAAAACCAACGCTACTGCTATCAAACTTAGTAGTAGCGAGGTTTTAAAAACCCGCGCTACTACTATGGCATGTCCCGGGGGCACGGTAGAGACCGCTTAGTAGTAGCGAGGGTTAAAAACTTAGTAGTAGCGAGGTTTAAAAACCTGTGCTACTGGTAAGTAGTAGTAGCGAGGGTTTTTAACCCTCGCTACTAGTAACTTTTTGTGTATAGGCTTTTCCCTATTAGTGTATATGTGCTCTCTTATATATATTTGCATATTTTCTGTGTTTTGTTGCACACATTGCTGTAAAAGTTGGCTTGTGTTATGATCTAGTTGCACACAAATTAGTTAAAATTGCACAGGTACCGGATCTCCCCGTCTTTTATTCTTGTTTGTGTTGTCTTCAAGTATGGAGAAGCTACTTTTCAAAGAGAAAATTGGTGTGGGGGTGAAAGGAAAGTCAAGGAGGGAGGATCTGGAAAAGGATCAACCTCTTTTTTCACCCTTGTTGGTGTTGGCTGGTACTTTCTAATCCGTCCTCCTTCTTCCTTCTTTTTTTTCATATAAAAAACTTTTTCATCCAAGTTAGTATGCAAAAGTTATGCCTATTTTTACAAATTCTCGAGAGATTTTGCAAATAAAGTCGAAATTCATATTTGCAAATTTTTCCAACAACTAGACCACATATCACATGGGAAACTTCTTTTCTTTTATTTTTTTTGACATTTTCATCATTTTCTTTTATTTTTTT
>NC_041385.1:6402837-6406736 GCF_002162155.2 Triticum dicoccoides | reverse complement strand
GCGCTACTACTATGGCATGTCCCGGGGGCACGGTAGAGACCGCTTAGTAGTAGCGAGGGTTAAAAACTTAGTAGTAGCGAGGTTTAAAAACCTGTGCTACTGGTAAGTAGTAGTAGCGAGGGTTTTTAACCCTCGCTACTAGTAACTTTTTGTGTATAGGCTTTTCCCTATTAGTGTATATGTGCTCTCTTATATATATTTGCATATTTTCTGTGTTTTGTTGCACACATTGCTGTAAAAGTTGGCTTGTGTTATGATCTAGTTGCACACAAATTAGTTAAAATTGCACAGGTACCGGATCTCCCCGTCTTTTATTCTTGTTTGTGTTGTCTTCAAGTATGGAGAAGCTACTTTTCAAAGAGAAAATTGGTGTGGGGGTGAAAGGAAAGTCAAGGAGGGAGGATCTGGAAAAGGATCAACCTCTTTTTTCACCCTTGTTGGTGTTGGCTGGTACTTTCTAATCCGTCCTCCCTCTTCCTTCTTTTTTTCGCAGCAAATTGTTCCAGGCCATTGTTATTTCACCTTGATTCATCTGCCATGGCAGCTCTAGCGATGGAGATCCAGAACTGGGAACCCCTTGTTTAATGGGGAAGAAGGTGGGGGCAGGTAGGGACATGGGGAGAAGAAGTTGGTGGATAGGAGGGCGTGAGAGCTTCAGGAGGAGAGGGAAGAGCACGTGATGGCCTGGGGACCACGTCTAGTGTGTGGTTTGTTAGGTTGGCGCGGGTCTGTAGCTACTGGTGGAGGGCTTTTCTTTTCTGTGATCAGGGGGACCAATTTTTCCTTTTCTGGTGGCCGCTTGGGAACGCTAGGGAGCAGTCGGCCGCTCCCTAGACGTGTCCTTGATAATTATGTTTGATTCTAGGTTGCCTGTTCTACGTACTAGTAAAATGAAGAAAAGTGGGTTATTATTTTGAGAGCCCGTACACGTTTATTTTGTCAAATCTCTACTATTAAAGGGGAGTTAGTAGAAAAATGACCTTTAGTCCCGGTTCTGTAACCGACACTAAGGGACTAAAGCCCCCTAGTCCTGGTTCAACACGACCCGGGACCAAAGGCCCACCACATGGCACGTTATTTGACGATTTAATCTTTAATCACCCCTCGTCATTGCTCAAGTGTGGAGCACTCATTCCAAATCATCTAACTTTCCGGCCGGTCACCCATCCTCTCATTACTCTAGTCTGAGCACGCTTAACTTCCGAGTTCTATCCCCCCTAGTTTCCAAATTCACACTTGTTGTTTACCTGACAATAGTAAGCCGTCAATCCTATTAACTCTCAGGAGTTTAGCTTGAGCATGAAGTCACACGTTTCACCGTTTGATTTTGAAACTATTATTCTAAAAAACAATAATTATTCAGTAACACCAATATTTCTTAAATAAGTAGTTTGACCTTAGTTTGACCAGATTTGACCACAGTTTGACCAAAATTTTAAAAAATAAAATAATTATTTAGTAACACTAATATTGTTGAATAAGTAGTTTGACCATAGTTTGACCAGATTTAACCAAAATTAAAAAAAAACTGAAATTTGAGCATAACTTTTTTCCTTTATGAATTTGAGGATTCTAAAAATTTGCAAAATGGCCTACAGCGGTCGAATTCGGATGCGGATTTTCATGCTGAACATTTTGATATATTATGCGGTTTTTTCGACATCTTATGCAAAAGATATGGTCGTTTTACTTTTCCATAACACTTTTTTGCAAAACATGTCGAAATTTATGTTTTTAAATTTTCCTAACCACTAGATATAGTAACATAATTACATCTCAAAGGATTTTAATTTTTGAAGTTTTTATCATTTTTTTTTGTTTTTTTCAAAACTAAATAGGCGATAGGGGGGGAGAAAGTTTGAAAATTACCCATTAGTCCCGGTTTGTGTCACAAACTAGGAGTAAAGAGGCTCGTGGGGCCCCACCTGACGCCAGCCTGCCACCACCCCTTTAGTCCCGGTTTGTGACACAAACCGGGACTATAGGTCACAAATGAATCGGGACTAATGCATAGCCGTTCGAACCGGGACTAATGGTCACATTAGTGCCGGTTCATTTTCAAACCGGGACTAATGAGCTGAACATTAGGTCGTATTTCTACTAGTGGTTAGTCGTTGTACATTCGCCCTCACCCCTCCCCATGCCCCCAACTCTCCCTTTTATTTACCATGCAAAAAAAAAACTCTCCCTTTTATTTGCTCGACCCCCTCCCTCTTTTAATCAGCAATTGACACTTACCAAAGCACGCATAGTCATAGTACATAGAAAATTTACCAAATCAATTGCCAAAATAACACCCACGGCTCTACACAGAACATCCATACCTACCAAATCAATTAGTTGCCAAAATATTAGGTAATCAATTCATGAAAAGTCTTTATGCACGTGTTACTATACCAAATCTACCATACACAACACACGGGTTATTAACAAATCAATTCATGGAAATCTACCAAAATAATAAAGCGGGGTGAAAGCCCAAAAGTGCCCTTCTCAGTTCGAGCTCATATGAGCTTGAGTGAATAGTAAAATTGAAAAGAAAATATTTTTTCTTTCAAAAACTCATTTTTTGTAGCAAATATTGAAAATGTTTTGATTACTCGTAAAGTTTCACCATCGGGGACTCCGCAACATGAGGAAACGAGCAACGGTCGATGCGATTCCGGATCCGTTGAAAACCTCTCGGGGGAGCCAATGCCCACACGGCCATAGCGGGGTGTCCTACTACGCCGGTCCCCATCTCTAGAGCCGCTCTAGAGCGCTAGCAGACGTTGCGCGTGGGAAACCCCAAAAAATCGTCTATCATCATGCGTGTCTCATAACGGAGCCTAGGGTCTAAAAACGGTGTGGGCACGAACAAATTTCGACGGCTGTCCCGGACTTGTTAAAATCTAGGATAAACTACGGGAAAGCGCGCAAAAACGGCTTAGCGGTGGCGGCATATTTTTGAGAGGATACATATCACCCCGCTTCCATGTATGGCGGCAATAAGTATGTGCCACCCGAGAGTCTCCCGCCCAATTTTGCCTCCCAACCGCATTCCGTATGAGCGCAAACTTTCCCGCCAAAAATTTCATTTTTGCCGCCCTAACTTAGTCTTCGCGCGCGGCTTCCATTATTTTATTTTATTTTCAAATCCATCCCCCCTCCCCCTCTCCCCCTCCCTTCCGCCCTCTCCTTGTCATGTTTGTTATTGTTTTGTTTTAAGAACTCCATGCAATGATGAACAATGCACCCACTTTTGACATGCCCGCCAGTTCTGGTTCAATGCACGCGACCATGACGCTGGTCGAAAGGTAGCCTGGTTCAGGACTAGGCAACTTGAGCGTATGAAAGCTCTTTTTTCTTTTGGAACCATGCAGCAGCAGGTGGCGACATTGGTGTGCTCTCGTGTCTTGGGTCCTAGGGAAATTACAAAATTCATATGAAGGCTCTTTCACTTCAGTTAAATATATATCTTGTTTCTTGTCTTGAGATGATGGTACTCCAGCCCCTAGGATCAGTGGCGACTCGGGTGGAGAAACTCTAACTGGCCGCCCCTCCCTTCACCTTCCTAGCTTCCCTCGCCGCCGCATGAGGGGCTCGCCGGCGAAGCTCGACTGGCTCTCGCATCCATGGCGCATAGACCATGTCCTCCTAGCCTAACTGAAACAACCTAACAACACCAAAAGAAACAAAACCGATAAAAGGGTTGTCATGGCAGCGATAACAGCTGTCATGGTGGCGGTTTTTCGGTTTGCCTGAAAACGCTGCCATGGCAAACTATATTTGTATGTGTGTCAAGGCAGGGTGTACGCCCATAATTATCCCCCTCAACACCGCGGGAGGCCCTTAACATCAATGATGCCCACCTTGTCACGCAGTTCCTAGAAACGAACACGATCAAGCGGCTTTGTCAG
>NC_041385.1:6401172-6402677 GCF_002162155.2 Triticum dicoccoides | reverse complement strand
CTGCTATGTTGATTTTGATGAACTCCACACCCATCATGCCCTTCTCAACGCAGTCAGGGATGAAGTGATAGCGCAAGTCGGTGTGCTTGCTGCGGTCATGGGGCATTGGATTTTTGCAGAGCGAGATGGCAGATTTGTTGTCGATGAGGAGCGTCATTGGGATGATAGCTAGATTCAACAGATCACCGAGAAATCGAGCTAGCCGGATCCTCTCCCACTTTTAGTCGGTAACTAAAACTTACCAAAACACGCATAGCCATATATACCAATTCTACCCAATCAATTGCCAAAAATAACACACACAACCGTACATAACACATCCCATACGTACCAAATCTACCAAATCGAGTGGCCAAAATATTCGGTAATCAATTCATGGAAAATCTTTATGGACTTGTTACTATACCAAATCAACTATACAAAGCCACTACCAAATCAATTCACAGAACCAAATCTACCAAACAATGCACGTGTTCCTATACTCACGGTCGACAATATATGGTACATCTAGATGTGCTTTCGCAAAACTGATATAAATATGTGTTAGATAATTATGTTTGATTCTGGGTTGCCTATTCTACGTACTAGTAGTAAAATAAAGAAAACTGGGTTATTATTTTGAGAGTCCATACGGCGTTTGTTATATGTGCTCGATGAACAGTAAAATAAAAATAATAAATTCCCCGCCAAAACTCATTTTTTGCAGCAAACGTTGAATTTTTTTTGATTGCTTGCAAAGTTTCACCATGGAATGACATTCATGTAGGACATGACAAAAAAGATTTGTTATATGGGCTCGAGTGAACAATAATATAATAGTCCCTCCGTCCCAAAATAAGTGACTCGACTTTGTACTAACTTTGTACTAAAATTAGTGTAAAGTTGAGTCACTTATTTTGGGACGGAGGGAGTAATAGAATTTTTTTCCCAAAAACTCATTTTTTGCAGCAAACATTGAAAAATGTTTTGATTGCTTGCAAAGTTTCACCATGGAATGACATTCATGTAGGACATGACAAAAAATATTTGTTATATGGGCTCGAGTGAACAGTAAAATAATAATAAAAAATATTTTTCCCAAAAACTCATTTTTTGCAGCAAACATTGAAAAATGTTTTGATTGCTTGCAAAGTTTCACCATGGAATGACATTCATGTAGGACATGACAAAAAAGATTTGTTATATGGGCTCGAGTGAACAGTAAAATAATAATAATAAATATTTTTTTCCCAAAAACTCATTTTTTGCAGCAAACATTGAAAAATGTTTTGATTGCTTGCAAAGTTTCACCATGGAATGACATTCATGTAGGATATGACAAAAAATATTTGTTATATGGGCTCGAGTGAACAGTAAAATAATAATAAAAAATATTTTTTCCCCAAAAACTCATTTTTTGTAGCAAACATTGAAAAATATTTTGATTGCTTGCAAACTTTCACCATGGAATGACATTCATGTAGGACATGTCAAAAAATATTTGTTATATAGGCTCGAGTGAACAG
>NC_041385.1:6399632-6400975 GCF_002162155.2 Triticum dicoccoides | reverse complement strand
AAAAATGTTTTGATTGCTTGCAAAGTTTCACCATGGAATGACATTCATGTAGGACATGAAAAAAAAGATTTGTTATATGGGCTCGAGTGAACAGTAAAATAATAATAAAAAATATTTTTCCCCAAAACTCATTTTTTGCAGCAAACGTTGAGAAATGTTTTGATTGCTTGCAAAGTTTCACCATGGAATGACATTCATGTAGGACATGACAAAAAAGATTGATACTCCAAAATTCTTTTAAAAATAACTTTTTTGGAGCATCAATTTTGTTTATTTTGCCACGTCTTTCACGAATGTCATTCCGTGATGAAATTTTGCAAGTAATGGAAAAATTGTCAATGTTTGCTATAATTTTTGTTCTGATTTTTTATTATTCATCCGAGCTCACATGAGGTCGAGCTTAGATTAACCGTGTCCGGTGAAAGCCTTTGTTTATCGGCAACGAGAAAGAACTTTGACGCCTGCATCTCGAAAGTGCTCTTTTAGTCCTGAGCTCACATGCACCTGAATGATTAGTAAAATCCAAAAAAAGTTGAAAAGGTTTTTTTGATAAACATTGACGAATGTTTTACTTTGCACGCAAAAATCCATGATGAAATGACATTAGTGGAGGCCTGAGCGAAAATAACATGTGAAACATTTATCAATGTTCATCACAATTTTTTTACAATGTTTGTTATTTTGACTATTCTTTCGGATTTTACTCGTCGTCCGGATGCATACGAGCTCGGGATAGAAACCCTCTGTCCCTGACATCCGAGCTTCTTCTCTAGTACCCCTCTGCTCTTTCTCTCCCTAGTTCCCTGCTAGAATCAGCCGCCCACGTCTCTCATCACTGCTTTGAGATCCGCAAATCTACTCCCTCTGTTTTTATTTACTCCGCATACTAGGTTTGTCTAGAAACTTTATATACTTTCAACAAGTTTGTAAAAAAATATATTAACATATACACCACCAAACGTACATCATTGGATTCATCATTGTATATATTTTCATATCATATAAATTTGTTACTGGAAATGCTCATGTTGTTTCCTACAAACTTGGTAAAACTTTATAAAATTTAACTTCAGTCAAAGGTAATATGCGAAGTAAATAAAAACGGAGCGAGTACCATGTAATAAAGCGTTCTAAACAGTGGGCCTCACACAGTGGATATTTCCCCGGCCCAACCCCCTCCAAACCCTAAAAAAAAAACTTGCGGAATTTTTCCCGAGCGGAAGGGGGAGAAAGCTTCGAGGCGACTGAGGCGGCGGCGGGTCAGAGTGGGCGGCGGCGGCGACACGACCTACCCGGAGGAGGAGGGCGTTCCCCAGCTTCTACGGCCTGCTACGGACCCTAGC
>NC_041385.1:6387717-6399443 GCF_002162155.2 Triticum dicoccoides | reverse complement strand
CGCCGCCGCCTCACCCCGGAGAAGAGGAAGCCGCCGGCGTCGAGATCCTCAGGTTAGCTCCTCTTCCCCCCCTCTCCCACTCTCTCTCGCGACGGGATCTTCAAGTGCTGGTTCGTCCCCTGAAAATCCTAGTCAAATCTTGACTCGTCAGTACTGGTCGAGGCTTTCTTTCTTGGGGTTTCCCTGGAACAACATCTGCTGCTGCTGCTGCTAAAATCGGTAACTTGAGCATAACTTTAAACATGCTACTCCCTCCAATTCACATTACTCGTCGCCCAAACGGATGTATCTGGACGTATTTTCGTGCTAGATACATCTGATTTGAGCGGCAGGTAATGTGAATCGGAGGGAGTAACAAAATCGTATGTATAGTGTTCTGCTTTTCGATTTACTAGCAAATATGCGCGCTCGTTGCAGTGGGGGATAAACAACAGTATGGAATACATGCCTTTAAAATGACCTGTAACAGAGGCCATGAATAATCTTCATGAATATTTTAAATTATTTTCTTTGTTTTTCAAATTTCATCATAGGGAGCAGTTTCAATGCTTTTGACATCTAATTGAAAATTTCAAATTAGTTGCACTAGTCATAAGGGATAGACCAACAAATAAAATATATATCGACATAATGAAACTAACATTAGCCAACACCAAACCTTCCAAAAGCCTTCTCAATCTTGTGTGTCAAAGCTATTCCCAGCTAATCATTAGCCTCAATAAGCACATCCACATGCATCAGTTCAACAGCCCGACGATTGAGGACTGTTTAGAAACCGACCCATTTATATTGGAAGAAGCAATGCACAGTAGTAGACTCTAGATAACTGGCATCATATTTTGCGGGCATAATAGCAAAGAGTACAATTGGTGATGCAACTTAAAAGGACATATGAAAACGACAAGGCAATATAACAAGAGTGCAGATTTTTGGTGCATAAACAGTTAGCCATGAGATCAGAAAAATGATCAAGAAAATAAGGGACAATTCATGGTTGTCCTGTATCTGGTGGCCTTTCAACTGAGGGTATTTTAATTGCGCGTGGCCTTGGATGAATTTGTTTCAATTATTACAAAATCATGGTTGTGATTGTGCTGTTCTGACTCTGGCATTTACTAGTGGTAAGCATGGTGTTTTCTTATTAGTTTTTTCCTAGAACTTGCTTTATTATATGGACGCATGCTGTGATTTGGACATGCTAACCACTCTGGTTTCTTCTGTTGGTAATGTCTTTAGGTTGGCTGGATATGGATCTAATTCTTCCATTTAAAATTGGAGATTTTGCCAAGGCAAAGTGCTTTGATGAAGGTTTCAAAGGCGCATGGTTCCGCTCGAAGGTCGGACATGTATTTACATTTTATGTGTGATATTAATGAATTTAGTAAATTAGGTAGCAAACAACCACTCTCACCATGTTTTTTATTGTGTCAATACTTCCCTCAAAGTAGAAATTTGGCCACTCAATCTAAACATTTCTCTTCGCACTTCTAGTATACTCATGTCAATTTCTCATACCGTTTCCATCTATTTGTCGTTGTAGTGATATGTGCGACAAGTAGGGGTGTACGCTAGCCTCAGAAAAGGTCATTCTACATGGGCGGGAATAATGACAAGTGAATTTCTAATTTTCTATACAAAATCTCTTGTTGTAAGATTTGATCAAAATGGCACTGGATTGAGAGGGTCGAGATTGGGGCTTAGGATATCACTAGTATATGCTTCGGGTAACTATTTGGAGCTCTTTAAGTCTTTATATAAACTCTGACATAAACTATTTTTTTGAACACAAACTCTGACATGAACTAGGTAGAAGAGACTAGGTAATAAATTATTAACCACCGAAGGATTTATATAAGAGCCTTGTTGACTTGAAGACCACCATCACCTTTGGTGGGAAGGAAAGTAAAAAGGGCAATAGCATAAAAGGTCATAAGTTACCACGAGCGAGGCTATAAGAGGAAACATGGCCTATACTTCACGACAGGCCATTGATTATGGACCTAGCTCACAGTCCATGGTAGACCTTCGACCTTGAATCTTTAGGAGTCTCGTCTTCTTTATTGGTGTTCAGCTTCTTTCTTCTATCTAGGAATTGTTTGGCTTTGAACTTTATTTCGTCCTGGGTCACGTGCGTGGCCCAATGTGGCATGTTCCAAAGTTGAGCTAGCCGCTTGGGCCTCTACACACACCCTGGTTCTGAGTACAGTGCCCACCACACTTCCTCCCAAGGGGCATGGGTCATGTGCGGATACCTCTGCCGTGGAACCTCCTTAGTATTGACAGCTCCCCTATGTCACTACTCTTATCTTCTGCCCTCCTCGAATCTAACATGTTAACCTTCATTATTATTACGAACTGATCTAATTAAGGCTCACAACCCATAGGTTACCGGTTTAAATACCAGAAAATCATAATGAAATGCACACAACGCCCACCAATGAGCATTTGGTAAGAATTGAACTCTGGTCATTAGTTTTATAATACAAAGGGCTATGCTACACTTTGGGCTATGCTGTTGTTGTCCACAAGTCTATGAACTAGATAAATTAGATTAAACCTTGGGTGCTAGAATACATATTACAAACATAGACGATGAAGCTTTTTCTTTCCGATACATCATGGTAGTATGGCACTACTTTTATAGTATTTAATAATAACATCAGTCTGATCGCTTGACCATAATCTCATGAATTACAAATATAACACTTCTGTTCACTCACTCTACAGTAGGGTATAAGGCTTTACTAACACATATTGTATTAATTCTCTTTTAGATAAAAGATATGCGTGTCACAGAATCTGGGCATCTGGAGTATTACTTGGAGTATATTGACTATACTGAAGAAGGTAAGCATATCTTTATATGGAAGCTCTGTTTTTTCTTTTGCACATAACCTTTTGTTTTTCTAAGAGAGTATATTGACTATACTGACCAAGATTATAACTGTTCGTTTTCTTTACACCTCATATCGTTACTCCCAATGCCCTTTGCAGCCAACGAATGGATTGGAGTCTTCCAAAAGAACCCATTCAACCAGGCATGCCTGGAAGGGAAATCAAATGGCAGTACTGAAATAATGTTGCGTCCTTCCTTTCCTCAGTGGTATAGGGGGCAACAGGTTCCTAAGCACTTTTCAAAGAGCGAGGTGATAGCACGTGTTTGTGATACCTGGAAAGTAGGTGATTGGGTTGACTGGCATAATAAAGATTGTTACTGGACTGGGCAGATTATTGAGTTGACCAGTAAAACTGTGGTTGAGGTAAACATTTACTCCCTCATTTACAAAATATTTTGAAGTTCTAGTTTTGTCCCAACTCAAACTTCTTTAGGTTTGACCGAGTCTGTAGAAAAATATACGAACATCTGCAATGCTAGCTCCCAATAGCATTTTGGTTTGGCACTCTCAAATTCCCAGCACCAGGTCCAGGTTGTCCTCCTTCACTCTCACCCACGGATGATTTGGTCTTCCTTAACATGAAGCACCAATCAACAGTTCAACACAAGCAGGTAGCAGCAGCACAGGGAAGCAACAAACAAGCAAGCAACACGGGAACAACATGGGGAAGCAACAAGCAGCAGCAGCAGCAGATGAGCAGCATGGGGAAGCAACTAGCGAGCAGCTGCAGCAAGGGCATGACGAACAGGGGAAGCAAGCAGCAGCTGTCAATAAAAAAAATCGATTCAAATAGATGAAAGAGGTCAAGGTTACCTGCTCCAGCATGGTTGCCGTTGGGAGGAGAGGCTCCTGCACTTGGGGGACGGCTGCGGTTGAGTGCAGGCGGCGGCGGCGACTCCATACAGCGGTGGCAGCGGCGAGTCCAGGAGGCTTCCCAGCTCCCCCTTTTGTGGCGCCCGTGAATGCAACCTGCAAAAAAAAGGGTTTCCTATCAGGCCGAAGCGTAGTTGGGCCTCCCGAGTCCCTCACGTGTCCCCTACATGTCCCAGTCGTGTCCTCCTTTTTTAATACGTAATTCATGAAATATGGCGGTATACGCGTGTCCGAGCGTGTCCCTGTTTCCGGCCATATCCTGCCGTGTCCATGCTTTGTAGTCTGGTGGTCCAATTATGTTACGGGCTGGTAACACACAATCAACTTTCTTGCTGATGAAGATGACACGCACTGATAAAACGACATCAAATGAACTTTCATGCTCTGGTCAATGATTAAAATATGAAGTGGGACAAATTGTGTTATCATTTGATCTCCATGTTTTCATGCTGATTATTGGTTTTCTGCCATAACCAACATTATCAGAGACAATAACTCGCATTTTCCTGCTTGACATTTTTCTACAGGTAAAGTTCTTGGATCATCCCATGGGTGAAGGCGAGCAATGTTCTGCAAAGAAAAAAGACCTGAGGCCTGCGCTTGATTGGTCCATCATTAAAGGCTGGACCGTACCTCTTTCGGCGGTAAGTTCCCAAGGTTTAGGTTCTAGCTTCTAAATACATTTTGTTAATTAATGCTTGTAGCAGCGAGTTGAGGTGATCCTTGACCAGTTGTAGACATCTTTTTTGGATGGATGGTCTACCTTATATTCCGCAGTTTAAACCAAATTTGTTGTCTATTTTTGTAGACATCTTATAGTGTATCTATTTATGGTCAGGAAAAAGGGAAAAGCTGGCATGCTGCTCATCTGGTTCATCCTAAATCTGGTACGACTGATCTTTTGTGGAAATATATGGCTGTAAATGCACGCTAGGAAACTGGTGAAATTAAGTTTCATGTTCGCGTGGTGGTTTTCAGATGTAGAAGAGAGGAGCAGCACAGATGAAGATGAAGCTCTGGGATCTTCATCAACCATCAAAACACATTCGTCGGAGAGAAACATCGTATCTAATAAGCTAAGCAATAAGAGGAGCACCATCCTGACATCCACGGAAAAAGCGATGGCGACACACATATCACCAGACCCCAATCGACGGCGTACCCGCAGTTCCTGTGGGCTACTGGTATCTCCATTGGAGCCTGCCACCGTCGAACTGAATGGAAGCGGTTCCCGCCGGTACCCCTTTCGGGTCCGGAGGAACGCAGCAGAACAACAGAGATGAAGGTGGTAACGCTGCACACTTGATGACCCCCACGGGGGGTTTATGGGCATTATGAGATATACTTAGTAAAGTGGTCGGACCCTTCCCTGGACCCTGCGCAAGCGGGAGCTACATGCACCAGGTTGCCCTTTTTTTTATGAGATATACTTAGTGAGTATATACCACATCAGCTCTATATACGCCGAAAATGGCCGATCTCTGTATTTGCGGAATCGGCCATATAGGCAGCAGAGGGAGACTTTTTGCGACATTTTTTGTGAGTATTTGGGCCATGATCCATTGACTGGCTGTTACTCGGCAGAAGGTGCAAACATGGGCTGGTTGTTACTTGGACTTGCGTTGTCTCATGTGGTTCTGAACCTCCGGGGCCTAATCAGACTGCACAAAAGCTAAGGCCCGTGGTGGAAAAGGAAAAAAAACATATACTCCTGTTTTTTTTCCAGAACTGACACAAGTATTAAACGAGCAAATGGTAGAGATTCCTGGAATTTCCTATTGGACGCATGTTGTGTTGTGTCAAGCTGTCGAGGTTACGCACAGGCTTCCCGAGCGAGCGCGTGATATGGGCCGGCCCATTGATGATGATTGCTGCGATCCTGGTTTTTGGAACCTTCAAGCCGTTTTTTTTTCCTGTTTTGGGAACCTTCTAGGAGGTTCCTGAACCGGTTTTTTCTTGCTCTGTTTATTTTTTCGTTTTCCTTCTTTTTCTTTTCTCTCCTTTTCCATTTTCTGTTTATTTTTATTTTGTTTCTATTTCGTTTTTTCCTTCCATTTCAATTTAATTTTGCATTTTCTTTCTTCAACGTTCTTTCAGATTTTTTAAAAATCATTGCGTTTTAAAATTTGGTTCATAAATCAAAAAAATGTCCATGATTATGATTTTTTCTGTACTTCTCAAAAAATGTTCTGAGTACTAAAACAATCACAAAATTTTAAAAATGTTCATGTTTCAAAAATTGTTACAAATGTCCCATTTTTTCCGGAGTTCCAAAAATGTTCACATTTTTAAAAAAAACCCCAATTCTCAAAAATGACCATGTTTTCTTATTTTGTTCTGTATGTTTTTCTTCAAAATGTTAAAAAAAAATTCGAAATTTTGTTCTGAATTTTAAAAAATGTTCTTGTTTTCAAATTTTTGCACGAGTTCAAAAATAGTTCACAAATTTTGAAAAAGTTTGTGTTTTCAAATTTTGTTTTTTTTAAATTGTTCGGAAGGTTGTTCAAAAGTTATTCGGAACTTCACTAAATGTTTCTGTTTTCAATTGTTTTTACAAAAAAAAAAATAATTTTAATGTTTCCATTTTATAGGAGTTTCATAAAATGTTTGTGTTTTCAAATTTTCTTTGGAAGTTTCAAAAAATGTTCGCTTTTCCAAATTTTGTTTTAGAATTACAAACAATGTTCCCGTTTCAAAAAAGTGTTCATGATTTTCAGAAAATGCCTTCCAGCATTTAATGATTTGCGATACCTTACAAAAATTGCGTTTGAAATTTCAGTAATTTTTACCGAATCTGCGCTGGGGTTTGTTTCTTAAGAGTATGTGTTGTCTTAAAATCATTGAAGCTTGATAGCTCAGCTGGTTGTATCGACAATTTGCCGCAGAGCGCGTCACATAGGAGGTCGCGAGGATCACAACTATTTCAACATCCTCTCTCTACCTCTCATCCTAATTAATACATCATCATAATTGACATGCTTTTGGGCATTTTGTTTGATTCACTTCGCGGTGCATATGATCAGTGTCCGCGCAAACATGCCAACCCAACAGTGACGCCTACAATTGTCTCAAACTGGCAAGCCAAACTTGAACAGCAAACACGGCTCCGTCCACCAAAGGAGGGACCTGAAAATGACATACAACTACCTGAAACTTGTATGAAAAGACAAGGGCGACCGTCAAATTGCGACAAGGCAAGCAAAGGACATGTGATACATGTGGTTCTTCGTTTGACAGGGCCATTACTAAATGCACAGTCAACACTTACTATCTGTGGAAGAAGCTCAGTTCCGTCTGATTCTCTTATTGCAGCCTGGAATTGCCCAAAGTTCTCATACTCAATTAGAGCATATCCCTTCATATATAGGAGAAGGCAAACCACACAAATATTTGCGTCAACAACAATGACACGTTGAACGCCATTTTATTTTATACAAGTACCACTTTGAATCAAACTTTGCACGCTAGTGTTCCACTTCCACTTCGAACCGCATTTTAGTATTTGAATTTTTTCTTACATAATGGGCCCGACTTTCAGGGGATTGTCGTGGCCCTCGTTAGACATTATGGGGCTGTTTGGATTGGAGCCCAGAGCCGGCCTGCCAATTATTTGGTCGTTGACCGATGGGTTGGTAAGTGTTTGGATCACAACTAATTTTTTGGATCCCTGCCAATTATTTGGTCACCCTTTCAGATTCTGCAGTAACCTGTGGGCGAGTCCCTGGAGGCCAAATCTATCGCCAAAATTTTGGCAAGCCCTCGTTTTGGTAGGGCTGGCATGGACACCAACCAAACAACCCCTAATCCTTTGTCTTAGCCTCTACCACATCGATCACAGGTTAGCCGCTACCACGTCGGATGCGTAATACTGCGTCAGCGTCACCCTGTGTAGAGCCGTGACATGAGAACCACTTCAAATACTAAAATGTGGTTCAAAACTATAACCATATGTATTCAAAACCCTCACAAAATAGAATGAAGTTCAACCCGTCACTGTTTCACAAATATCTGCCTCTTAACAGTGGAATTTACCCTTTCCTTTTTACATTCTGCAGCAGCTTTGCTTGACCCGTTCGAGCCTGCGACTATAGCATCTCGATGGGTTGGTGAACAAGGCTCTGGCATAGGATTCGGACCCACGATGAATCGTGCATGTACATGCCTGTACCAAGAGAGAGACGACCTTGACCTAGAACCACTCGCTTCCACCTATAGTTTTGGCAGAACTAGATTACTGTATTAGTGCCACTCGCATTTGGTCAGAGAGGTGCCTAGAGCCAGTGAGAGAGGAAGCTTTGACATTGATCGGTAATGAGGAAGGGACCTTCTCCTTCTTCATCCTTGCTCGCACACGCCGTGCCAATCCTCCTGGTAATTGCATGCTGCTGCTCCCTGCTGCTACCCTGCTCTTGCTCTGCCGCCGCCGCCGACCAAGGTAACAGCGTGTTCGCGGAGGAAGGTAGCCACCAGTTCATGCTGTTTTTTTTCGTGTGCTTGGAGTTCATGTTCAACTGGCGCTAGTTGTGTAATTTGCATGCCATGGTGGTGTTCATGCAGGTGCCGGCTATAGTTTCCCGGCCGGGGGTCGTGTACCAGTATACTCGCCGACGCCACCCCAGCCCGGGCCGCCGAGAGGCCAGGGCGGAGGCGGCGGCGGCGGTGGCGTTAGCGGTGGCGGTGGCCATGTCTATGGTCAGCCACCGCCGGCGGCCGTTGCGCCGCCACACCGTGATGACCCGCACCCGCGGCTACGCTGCAAGCCGGCACGGCAGGAGGAAATGAACAACTCCCCCTCGAGTCTAGCACCCGATCAGATGCCGTCGTCCCCAACGGGCTTGGAGTGGAGAGATTAATTAATGGGCTATTTGCATTTCTGCTCCTAACTCGAACCACCTACTCAGATTCGCCCCTAATTTTAAAGCATGCTCAAATTTGCCCCTGTGTCGTTAAATCACTACTCAGAAATGCCCTTCCGTCCAGTCAAAGGCCTTTGACCGTCAGAGGCCCATGTTTACTGTAGCAGACAGAAAGTGCTACAGTATTGGACGGAAAGTGCTACAGACTGTACGGAAGGGCATTTCTGAGTAGTGACTTAACGGCGAAGGGGCAAATTTGAGCATGCTTCAAAATTAGGGGCAAATATGAGTAGTGTGTTCGAGTTAGGGGCACAGATGTAAATGTCCCATTAATTATTGCCTGATTCAACAAAGTTTGGGGCTATTAGTGGCTTTGTATCTTCAGGCTCATCACGATTTTTTTAAATGTAAACAGTTTCTTCTCGACCGAAATTGCTGTATATTGGGCCAAAAGCAATAAGTTTGTTATTTTTCGTCTGATTCCTTTTTTGACAATTGTTTTTGCGCATATATCGGTATCACCTTTCACAAGTAGTACATTATTTTGGAAGTTTATTGTTCTTTTGTGGCTTCCTTGCAAATGAAAATCTTAACATGTTGCCTATTGGTGAAGAAGGAATCATTGGGCATCGCGAGGCTTTTCAATAATTTTAGGATCACAAATGTCAATCGTCAAGCCAATGTGGTGGCACATGAGCAAAATTCAGTTCTGATAATAGATCAAAATGATGTTTTTCTTGATAGTGGTCCGCCCCGTCTGGTGTATGTATAACGAAAGATCATATGGACCTTTTAATTAAATTAATGTACGAGGAGTTTTTTTTCTGAAAAAATTAAAAGAGAAATAGCATCAATGCACATATGTGAGGACGGGGCGTCGACCCGTTGGCTGGGCAACTGAGGTCCCGTCTTGGACGCGTGATGCTCGCGGAGTTTCTCCTATAAATAAATACCAACGAGGGTTAGCCCTTGGGTTGGTCTCATTTTTTTATCAATGCACATATGCACTGTAGTGAAAATGCAACAACTCTTGTAGGGATTGGAAATCAAGATGTGTGTATATCGTACCAAAAGAAAACTACATCCAATTTGGTCTATATCCAAGCAGCAAAGAACACATACTATTTTTTGTAGTTACTCAACACAACAAATTTGTATTTCATTTTTTATCAATGGCAGAATTGGTCTTCTATTTTGCACTCAATGTGCAAATTAAATTTAAATTTGTAATTTTGTTGTATGGTAGATGCCTATATTGTTAACCTGTATGGAAATTTTGATGCTTGTTTCATACCTTAATCTTATTTTGGTATCGCGGTAGCACTTACAAACAACAGTAGTACTAGTAGATACTCTGTCTCGTGGCCCAAGGAGTTCTACTTAACCTACATTTGTATGTACAGTCTTGTTTTTCGGTTTGATAAATGGCATGTTTTATGTTGTTATATTTCTCCAAAAAAGATACTCCCCTCTGATGCATATTAATTGCAATTGCTTCGAACTTGGGACTAACAATACTTCAACACGTTTTTTTTCTTTTGCGAAAGGACTTCAATAGTTGTACACACCAGTATTCTAGGAAGAGGGAGGAGCTCAAAGGATAAAAATGATAAGGTCCTCGATGGCCAGTAACAATCATCAGTCTCACAAAGTTTTTTTTTTGAGAAACCAAAAAAAATATTTTTTTACAAATGCACAGGTTGAAAATTTCTGCAAAGTCAACCTGATGGTCGACGACAAAAACAGCGACAAAATTGATTGGAGACAAAGAAATGGGCCTAACAGAAATAGGGAAAGGCCAGTTTGAAAGAAAACGGGCCCATAAATGGTCGAAGCCCAACTAAGAAAAATGGACCGAACTTAAAATAAAAGTGAGAAATTATCCAAAAAAGATACTCCCCTCTGATGCATATTAATTGCAATTGCTTCGAACTTGGGACTAACAATACTTCAACACGTTTTTTTTCTTTTGCGAAAGGACTTCAATAGTTGTACACACCAGTATTCTAGGAAGAGGGAGGAGCTCAAAGGATAAAAATGATAAGGTCCTCGATGGCCAGTAACAATCATCAGTCTCACAAAGTTTTTTTTTTTGAGAAACCAAAAAAAATATTTTTTTACAAATGCACAGGTTGAAAATTTCTGCAAAGTCAACCTGATGGTCGACGACAAAAACAGCGACAAAATTGATTGGAGACAAAGAAGTGGGCCTAACAGAAATAGGGAAAGGCCAGTTTGAAAGAAAACGGGCCCATAAATGGTCGAAGCCCAACTAAGAAAAATGGACCGAACTTAAAAATAAAAGTGAGAAATTATCAAAGCGAAGTTTCGATCCTGGGACCTGTGGGTTATGGGCCCACCACGCTTCCGCTGCGCCACTCTAATTTTCCTGTCCTAATAGCGATCTTTAAATTACTTATCACGGAAATCTAAGTACAAGATTGCTGTTGCGGCTGCAACGAGCTGTTGATCTTGTAGTACTTTTTTTTTTATGGAGTGATAAATTGTTTAGTGTAGCACGTATATCTTCGTGGCATGCATGCCTCGATCTCGATCTACCTACACTTACTCTTACCAGCAGCTTAGCTTTGCTTGACTGGTTCAAGCCTGCAACTGCGATTGAGATGAACCCACATCAAAGATTGATTGTCCACAGAGAGTCAGAGACGACTTTGAGCACTTGACTTGCAGCACTGGTTCAATGGCAGCATCGAGGATCGTGACTACATTAGGTTAATCAAGATGTTCAGACAACCTTTTGACTTGACACACACTTGGTAGAGCCCATAACTAGGAGGAGTAACCCGGCCACAAAGTGAAGCCGAATCATTTCTTCAGAACTGAAGCTGGGCAGAGAACATCGACCATGAAGCGGCTTTCTTCTTCTCGGTCCTCGTTCGGACGTGCCGTGGCAATCATCATGGTGATCGTATGCTGCTGCTCCCTGCTGCCATGTCCATGCTCTGCGGTTTGCAAAGGTACGTAGCCACGTGTCGCTTCTAGCTCATACATTTTGGAAGTGGATGCCCGTTTTGACATATAACTTGTGGTGGCATCAGGGCATTCATTTGGTCAGGGGGCTGGGGAGGGGCCAGGGGGA
>NC_041385.1:6385834-6386912 GCF_002162155.2 Triticum dicoccoides | reverse complement strand
CCCTTTACCACTTGTAAGTGTTATTTTCTTAAGCAATTAGTGGAAATGGGTTTAGTTAGGTTGTAAACCCAAACAAGGTGAAGCTATGGAATTCAACTGGTGAGGCGATGCTAGTGCTCGCGCATGCTCTTCATGCACCATCAATGTTGATGTATGTGTGCTCGGGCTACTAAAACAAGACTTATTTTGTAATGTGGGAAATTCGTACATGTCAACCTTACATCTCTCTGTATCTTCACATAATCGTTAGCTAATACACACTGACCTTGCAATTAAAACAATGCATGTATCCATTGCAATGAAAATAAATACATGCATGTGACGAGAAAACGAGGGGTGAGCAATGCCACAATAATTGGTTTGTAGAAGAGTTAAGGGATTTGATATGAGGTCGAACATTTTCATTTAGCACAATAATTAGAGGATTTACATGTTGGAATCCTCCTGGGAATATATGATTTCCCACCACCACAATTTCCATTTTTTCTTACATGTCAATGAGTATAATATTTTAGCGAATGGCCACACGCAGTCAATATGGTGATCCTAGTCGTGATGTTAATGATCTAGAATGATCATATGCTCGGACAAGGAGGAGGGCACTCACAATCTAGATGCCTAACTCTCTTCCAAGGGGAAGGAGCCCATTGACATCTCATCGATGATGAGGAGTAGCTTACTAAGACCCATGTGCTAGCTAGATGTGCTCACTCAAATATCTTTGGTTGACCTTTTGTTGTGCATTATTAATTTAAAGCTGGTGCTGCTCCTGTCTTTCCTCTATAAATTCTACTCACATACCAAATGTAATATTACCCCGATGCCTATCGGTGAGCCAGTCACTCCTCTGTTACTTCCCGCCAACTAACAATCTCTTCATGTGGTGAATTGACACTCTTTCGGTGCATGCTCATTGAGCTTGTGTTTCCCATTTGTCATTACCACCTCTCCACTGGCAAGACCACCCTAATGTTGGGTGCTGGATGGCTAGGGACCGACAATGGTGCAACTCCCTGGTGGTTGAACCCTGTGTTAGGACAGTGGTTTCGATATTGTTGCTCCTCATGCAGTGGCGGAG
>NC_041385.1:6383071-6385527 GCF_002162155.2 Triticum dicoccoides | reverse complement strand
CTCACAAATACACCTATATGTACTCCTAATCCTTCATTTGTCAGACAAAATTAACTAGGTTTAGGTGTTTTGGCCCCCTCTAACATTATTGTCATGTTTTGGCCCCCTCTATATTCAGTTTCTGGCTCCGCCACTGTCCTCATGTGCTCTAGGTGCCGGCGCGCCAGTCCAAATTAAGGGAAACATTATCTTCTCTTCTTACAAGGAGCTCTTCTTGCCGTGAAGCTCTTGAAGCTGAATTATGTGCTTGGATGGAAGGTTTGTCGATTTCCATCCAGAGGAGTGACTTGCCAATCATGGTTGAGATGTATTCTATTATTACAGTCAAGTTGATTCATGTTCGTGAACTGGAAAAATGGCTCTACTCCTCGCTCGTTAAGGAGATTAGGCACCTCATGTGTCTTCGTGAATCTTGTATTACTAATGTTATTCACACTCAAAATAAGGCCAGGATAGTTTAGACAAATTTGCACGTAGAGAAGATAGAACTATGACTTGGGTTGGTTCTGGCCCGTCAGATGCAGTAGAGTTGGCTCTTGCTGATTGTAAGAACATTATGAGATGAGTAATACATTATTTCACCCACAATAATAATAAGTGTGTGCTACTACTATCCAGTCGCTCTGATATTCAGTGGTTGTCACAAAATTTGTCCAAAGTATGGCTGTGCCACTATCCATTGCACAAAGCTCAAAAGCGAATTTCCACTTTATTTTACACTCCTGCCTGTTCTAGCAGGCGACTAGCATCGCTTGACTCCCAAGACATCAGGCTGGCAATTTTGGCAGAGAATCGAACCCAGGATGAGTATCGGGTACATGCGTACCGAGAGACGACTTTGACCTAAAGTCATCTGCTACTAATTAATTTGATTAATGTCACTACGATTTGGGAGTATAGTAGTACTAATAATCCTATAAAAGAAGCCGTTGGGAACTGTCTACAGGCACAAGGCTAACAAGAAGCTAGTTTGACATCGATAATGAAGCGATCTTCTTCATCCTACGATTTAGTCCTCCTGGCTATTATCGTATGCTGCTTCCTGCTTCCATGCTCTGCCGCCAGGGCCAAAGGTAACCTCCCGCCCTGCTCGTGTTTTGTTGTCTTTGGAATTGATGTCCATGCATGCGGCAACTGGCGCTAGTTGTGTGATTTTTATGCGATGGTGGTGTTCATGCAGGTGCAACCTTTAATTTTCCGACGGGAGTGCGTCAAGGAAGAATATGGCGGAATTCACCGATACCGGGCCCGCCGAGGGGAATGAGACACCCGGGTTCTGGCCATGAATATGCAGCACCGCCGCCGGCTGGTACGGCACTTGTGGCGCCAGGGCCGCCGGAGCAACAGAACTGCCCCGGGTGTAGCAATGCCTACGCTCCGCCACCACCGTCGTCCGGTACGGCAGTTTCAGCGCCCCAGCCGCCGAACCAACCAAACTGCCCGGGGTGTGGCTATGCAGACGCTCTAGGGCCACCCGCCGGTACAACACGAGCGGCCCCCGGACCACATCACTGCCCGGGGTGTGACCATGCCTATGCTGTAGCACTTGCGGCGCCACAGCGTAAGAAACTTCCCGGCACGAGGTACTGAACAACGTCCCAGGAACCTACACCCGCGGCCACACTACTACTACTGGGAGATGAGGGATTTCCCGATTCAGCAAGCTTTGTGCTATTATTAGCGGCCTTGTATCTTTGGACTCATCACGAACTAGTTTTCTTTAATTTCATTTTTTTTCTCCTATACATTGTCATATTTCGCCAAAGCAATTCGTGATTTTTCGTTTGTATTTTTACAATTATTTTCCATTAGACAGTCGAGAAAGAGAAATAGAACAATGCAGATGTGCAGTGTAGTGAAATTGGAACTACACATAAATATGCAGCTAAGTTTTGTACGGACTGGAAAGCACGATATCTGTATCGCACTAAAATGAAACCACATCCAAATCTGCTTTTTTTTTGAAAAAAAAAACAAGAAAGACATACTATTTGTAACGAGCAATTTTATCATACTCCCTCTTACCCCCTCATTTCACATGAGAGGTAAGAGTATGTAATAGATTTGAGTTGTTGATCTCATTAATTAATGATTAACACTTACCTTTTTACCTCACATGTAAAAAGAAGGGGTAAGAGAGACCATGTTAAAATTTGCCATTTCTAAAAGTCAACCAACATGTTCTAGCAAATAACCTCAATATTTGTACCCCGTGTTGTTCCCGCGCGGGGCCCAGGAGGAAACCCTACCTGCTACTGTCACTCCTCCCCATCCTTCTTCCTCGTTGCCATTGGATCCTCCTCTCGCTTGGGATGGGGTAGCGTGGGGCGCTTGATTCGATGGGGGCTTGCGCGTGGCACGGGTGCGCACGCTCGGGACGACGTGGCGGCCCGGGCGCAATGCTGCATCTCGGTTGTCGTCAGGGGGAGGGGGCTACTGATTTATGGTCGGTGGTT
>NC_041385.1:6363623-6382663 GCF_002162155.2 Triticum dicoccoides | reverse complement strand
GAGGTCCCGCACTCATGTGTTTTTCTGGTATCGACAACCGGCATGATGTTGTTAGGTCTGGGATGCAATGCTTCCGGCGGCCTACGGGTGTTGTTTCCCTCCTTCCAGGCGCAGTTTGAACCTCCCGTACTTCAATCTATTTATGCTTCGTGGAAAAGCCTCAACTCCATATTAGATCTGACAACGATGATGTCTTCATTGTCATTGCCCCCTCGGGGAGTTGTTGTGGACTCATTGATCCTTGTCAGTCGGTTGGCATCTCTTTTGGGCCGCGTTTGGTTTGTAGGCTCTCTTTGGAGGCATCTAGTGGTGGCGGTGGAAGTGCTCTATGGCAACCGCCGATACATTGGTCTTGGTTCTGTTGGTCGACCTACTCGCATGGGTGCTTGTGGGATGATGAGGTCTTGGTGTTCGGTGCCCTTTACAGCATTTGAGGGTCTGTTACCTTGCATGGTGCTCAGGTGCACTCTTTTAGTGATGGTGGTTTGCGGTGAGGCTAAGATGAGGTGCAAGGGCTGTCTCGTGAAATGCGCTGCCCTACGTCACAGTTTGTGGTTGTCCTTGTCACGATATGGCTAGGCGGTGGGAGACCATTCTATAGTGGTTAAGACGCTCCTTGCTCTACAAAGTGCAGACCGATTGCAAGGCAAGATGATGACTTCTTCTCTATGTTTTCTTGATGTAGGATCTATTTTCGATTGGTACAACAAAGGTAGCCCCTGCTCTTCATAGTCTGATCTAGTGTTGATGAGTGTTATGTTCTTGCTGATGACTGCTTGTCACAACTCTGTTTCTGCCCCCCCCATGTGTGTGTGTGCGTGTGTGTGTGTGTGTGGTGTGTGTGTGTGTGTGTGTGTGTGTGTGTGTGTGTGTGTGTGTGTGTGTGTGTGCGTGCGCGCGCGCGCGTGTGTCTTAGTTTAAGAAATCGGACCGGACTGTGAGTCAGACCGGAAAAAACCAGAACCAACAATCCCAACGGTGTTTTAAGCACAAAGGACCGATATGAAACTAGACCGATGAGAACCGATAAGACTGTTTTTCCCCATGAAACTGGCTAATAAACCGAGTTGTCAAACTAGTGTTGCAAGTAGATGGATTCAAGGGATTTGATCTTAGGTCATGGGCATTGACCTATCCTTGGGCTGATAATCACCTCAGCCGCGTTTCTTTGTTTTCCAATAGAGGAAATCATTGCTATTTGACCCTATTTGCAATTCTATATTAGCATATTATTACTCTAAATATATTATTGTTTGTAAAACCAGCAATCGAACCAGTGGACCAGCGGTCCGACCAGTAAAAGCCTGAACCGAAGGCCTTACCGGTTCGACCACTGGTAGGGTTTTGAGTGTGTGTGTGTGTCCTGTGCTACATTGTCTTGATGGCCACTCACAAAGTCACAATCACCAATCCACTAACAATGGTACATGCACAACTTGTAAATTTCTACAATGTACCAGTAAAATAATCTACAATACAAAGTCAAGTGGATTGATCCAAGACTCTGCTTTCCTCTTCAGGTTAAGAATCAGTGAAAACAACAATCCTACAAGGCGAAATGTGGACCACGTGAGAAACTGAAGCCTAGAGCCAGGTTTCGATCTTGGGACCTTTGGGTTATATGGGCTGACCACTCTACCGCTGCGCCACTCTGATAACATTGTTCTTGTTGAGATTTCCACCTTTACTTATCAGCCAACTGCCGTGCGTGCAACGCAGACTTACTAAACGTGCAGCCGACTTCAGGGTTGTGGCTTTAGGATCACCTATCAGTCGACTGCAGTTCATGCACTAGCAGCTTGTAGTGGAGGCCACACAGCCTGCCGCCATTCACTCCGCTCAGCCACGCAACCTTACCCTCCTTCGGAGCTCCCACGTCCGGCGGCGCCCGGTGCCTCCTTCGGCGTAGGGCGTGGCTCCCCTTCCTACAGTCGCAATTCCGGCCTATACTTGACTTCCTCTTCTCCAACGGCTTGGGATTGCTCAGAATCTAGCCAGAGTGAAATCCTGCATTCTGTGCTGGCAACAACGATACTTGTGGGTGTCGTTCCCTTCTTGAAGGCGCTGTCATGGCCATGATCTGTGCCCCTCTTCGAGCTTCAGGGGAAACCCTAGTTTCGGTTTTCCGGATCGGACAGCGGCAGTGACGTCTTGGTGTCGTTCTCCTTCATGAAGGCGTTGTCTTGTTTGCTCGCGGCGTCCTTGGTGCTGACTTCGGAGATGTCGGTTGTCTTTTTGTTGGTCGGATTGTTTCTCTAGTCGGCGAGTTTAGTTGCATTTTTCTTTGCTTGGGTGAGTTTCTATTTCTCATGTCTCTCTATGTTGGCCACCATGTTCACCCCTCTATATGCGTTCGTGACATACTGACATGTCTTGTAACCTATTATGTACTCATGCTATTTTCCATCTATCAATGAATGATACGCAAGCTTTGCTTATTCGTATAAAAAAAAGCTTGTAGCGGAGGCGGAGTGGTAGCAGTAGTGGCAGTAAATATTTTTATTCACTGTACCACGTACGTTTTGGTGGCCATGCATGCCTCGAATTCTATTTTACTTGCACTTGCCAGCAGTTTCGCTTGACTGGTTGGTTCAAGCCTGCAACTGCCATGGAGATGCACTGACACCAAAGATTGAGTGTCGGCAGAGACGACTTTGAGCTCTTGACTTGGGGTCTCCGAGCAGCTATTAGATTCCCTTCTACAATGGCGGCATCGACGATCGTGATTAAGCTAATTACGTTAATCAAGACGTTCATAGAATCTGTTGACTTGACACACTTGTCGTTACAGTTAGAGTACTTAACTAGGAGGAGTGGAGTGACCCAGCCATAACTGAAACTGGGAAAGCAGGACAAGGTAGTCTGATCGACCATGAAGCGGTCTTCTTCTTCTCCGTCCTCGCTCGCACGCGCCGTGGCAATCCTCCTGGTGATCGTGTGCTGCTGCTCCCTGTTGCCATTCCCATGCTTTGCCGTTTGCAAAGGTACCAAACCACCGCGTCGGTTATAGTTCTTATATTTTGTAAGTGGATGCCCGTTTTGACATATGTTGTGATGGCATCAGGATCAGGGCATGCATTTGGTGGCTTTGGTGAGGGGGCACGGGGGGCGCCAGGAGTTGGAGGAAATCAATTTGAGCAGGGGGGTGGGGAGGGAGGGCCTGGGATGGGAGGAAACCAATTTGATCAGGGGGGTGGGGAAGCCGGGCCGTGGGGAGGAGGAAACCACGTTTATCAGGGGGGGTGGGATGGGAGGAGGAAACCAAGTAGGACGGACGCCTCCGGCACCGCGGGGTAAGACACCGAATAATCTACTTAAGCAATCCAGCAAAAGGGAAAATAATGTCACATACAGCAAAAATTGGCAACTTGCAAAGTCACAAATCCGAGGCAATATTATTAATATTTGACTTGTTGTATAAACATAATAAGGTTCGATTGCTAACATAGAAAGATAAGATATCTGTACAAGAACACCGAAGAGCACCAACTTATCTGTAGCATAAGAGTAAATCCTCTGTCATATTTAAGAGCGGACTTCAGCCTGTAAGGACTTCCTTATAGACGATGTTCTTCATCGAGGTTTGTAAGGACAAGGTAGGTCTTTTTCGCTTCTTTGATTTACTGCTTTGCTTCTTGCCATTCTCCTTGTCCTTCTCCTTCTCAATGAGGATCTTTATATTTCTCTTCGCGGTGGCTCGAGACAATGCAACATAGAGTTGACCATGAGAAAACACCGGATTAGGTAGGTACACGCCAACAATCGGAATCGTCTGTCCTTGTGCCTTGTTAATCGTCATAGCAAAGCTAAGCCTTACAGGAAATTGCTTCCTCTTGAACTTGAATGGAAACATGTCATTGTCAGACGGGCATAGGGGTATTCGAGCAAGGAATACCCTCCTACCTGCGTGTTGTCCGATCACGATTTCTGCGTCGATGGCGTTCCTCTCGAAACCTCGCACCACAAGCCTCGTCCCGTTACACAGACCATTAGCCGGATCAATGTTCCTTAGAAGTATGACAGGGCAGTTGAGCTTTAGTTTGAGTGCATGCGGAGGCAGACCGTTGGGAGTCAATCCATTTAGGAACTCGGGAGCGTAGTAGCCATATGGGTCGTCTTCTGCACTGTCAAAGCTATGGTAGATTACTTCTTCTCCCCGAAAACGCTCTACCATGTGTATGTTTATCTTGTCGACATTGTCATTCGTGGTGGAGAGGTTTGCGCGTGAAGTCATGTAATTCGGATCAGACATGTTGTCATCTAGTCTTGGAAACACATGGTCAATCGGCTTCTTCAGGTCGTCACCCTCGCCTGTAGACGGCACACAAATACCTTCAGGGAGTCGTATGTTTCCTTGATCGTCAACTTCCTCGGTACCATTGCTTACCCTTAGCAAGTAATCCGCAAACCAGGTGTCATTATGAGCCCTCATGTTGGTGACGAGCCTTAGCTGGCTTATACATTTCCAGAGATGTGAACTTCAGAGGGTTGCATCGATTATTTGACCCCGGGACCCCCTCCTGACGACTGGGCACCTGCCTGAAGTCCTCGCCAAACACAACAGTTTTTCCTCCAAAGGGTCGGTCCCGTCTTCCCATGATGTCACGCATGCTGTTGTCGAGTGCCTCGACCTCCTGTCGCTTAGTTATGGTGGCCTCGTCCCATAGTATCAATGAGGCCATCCTTAGTAGCTTGGCAGTACCACTCTGCTTCGTGAAGGTGCATGAGGCGCCATCTTCGCAGCTCAATGGGATCTTGAACCTCGAGTGGGCAGTCCTGCCTCCAGGCATGATAGAAGCGGCAACGCCTGACGTCGCGGTAGCGATAGCGATGTTTCCATCGCTTCGAACCTTGGCGAGCAATGCCCTGTACAGGAAGGTCTTCCCTGTACCTCCCGGGCCATCAACAAAGAACACACCCCCATCACCGCGTTCAACAGCAGCTAGTATCTCGTCATATGCAACCCTCTGCTCCAAGTTTAGCGGCAATGCCAATTTAGTGTCGTTGATGTCAAAATCGATGTTGGATTCCTCGATCACTTCTCTGGCCTCACCCTCATTTGGGTCGAACTCATCATCAATGCATGGAAGAGCAAAATCAGCTATGTCTTTGCCCATGGACTGCAACGTACCCCTAATGTCAAGCAACACCATCTGTTCCACCTCAATCGGGCACATGTGTGATCGTCGGTAGTCATCCGACATAGGCTCGAAGTGCCTATCCCATAAACCACGCACGTCGCCTGGCTCATAGTGCACCAAAATTGTTGTGCAGAGCCTCCTGAGCGAACATGGCATCGCCCACTGCTCTGCCTCGGTAAGACAATCGTCGAGCGTGTTATCTGCCTCGATGAGTCCCAACCTTTCGGTAACCTCTCTAAAGCTCCCGCATAGCCTACCGTCCACGGTGAGCAGGTCCTCATAGGATGTCTTGCCAGCAACATGGTTTAGCAGCACACGCAGATAGTATCACTCCCCCTCGGCAGGATTGGCAGACACAATTCGACCTATCTGATAACGCTCCACCCGCCCTTCCCAATACTTCTTACCCTTCTACCATGTGAACCTTTCAGGAAAATCCTTGTAAAATATATTCCTAGCCCACGGATGGTTTTGGTTAGCTTTGAAATACTCTGTCAACATGGATTTGGAAGCTTTCACAGAGGCGACTACGCCGGTCAAGTGAGCTTGCTCATTGAATGCCACCCTGTGCATATTCGGGAGATGAAGAGGCAACTGTAGGACAGACGGGTCATTGGCACACAAGGAAAAGCCAAATATCCTCCACATCGCCTCCGGAGGAGTAACCCACCTCGCGTCTATGTATCTTTTGATCTCATCAACGTTACCATCGGCGTCTGGCTGGTCGATGCTGAAAGAAGCCCTATCATGGCCCTTGCATATGTACTTGTAAAGGTATTTAACGGCCTTTATGCTGGAGCAAACCTCAACGTTGATATGGCAATTGAACATACGCAGAAGGTAAGGGTTATACGGCACAACCCATCTGTTGTCCAACATTTTACCCCGGACCTTAGCCTGCCGACCATTATCTCGACGACGATAAACAGGGTATGAGTCCTTGCCCTGTGTCGTGTTTTCATTGAATGGCCGCGGGTATCTGCACTTGCACTCGTTTTGTTGCATGCAAACATTTTGGGGGTTGAGAGCACCGCATGGTCCGTGCATCATATGTTTCACCACCAAGGCGTGGAGTTCAGGATACTTTTGCTTGTCTGGGAGCTCGGCAGAAATGAGTCGGTCGTACTGCTCCGGAATGACAAGCTTATAGGCAGAATCCATGATCAACAAAAAGTGTGCGTGGGGGAGGCCCCTCTTTTGAAACTCGACTACATATACATGTGCGACAACAACACCCAGGATATTCTTCTTGAACAACATGTGTTTCATAGCTTCTAGCTTGCCATGGAACACACGAGCCACACGATCAGGCCGGTCTTGCGCTGTCTGACCAGGAAACAACTCATTTGTTATCTCTTCCCAGTTAGGGTTGCAGGTCATGGTCAAGAAGATGTCAGGCTTCCCGTGGGTATGGACAATTGCCATGTCATCCATATGCCTCCGCTTCATGTCGCGGTGCCACCTGGGTACGTTCCAGGGAGCACTATCCTTACTCCAACAGCGCTTGCCCGGGTCTCCCCGGATGTAATTGCATCAACAACTCCTTTATACAGGTCGGCACGGATCTTTGTCTGGTTCTTCCTGTACCATTTCAACCTACAACTCTCAATCTTGATGTACATGTCCACCCCCCATTGCTGGAGCAATCGTGCTCCACAGAGTATGGGATTGAATATCCCAGGTTGTGTCTGGAGCATGTAACAGTAGTAGTCTCTAACCGAGACGCATAACCTGCTATTCCCCTCTGCACATGGATGAGTATCGAGGACATTAGGATTCATATGAGAAGTATACAATTCATCTCAACGACAAAATACGCATAAGGCTTACCTGCATCCTCCTCCTCATCATCATCATCATCACCTCTACCTCTTGGTTGTTGCACAACCGGCCAAGGGACATCACGTTTAGGAAGTTTCGGGTGCCAACCGAGCTCCCCCCTTGGGTAGAAGAGTGGGTAAGAGAGAGGGTCATACGAGCCAGCCGTCACATGTATACTGTGCCTCTGGTTGTCATTCCCGCAAAGTGTAATCCTACGATCGAACCTCTTTGCTAGGTCAGTGCCCTCCACCCAAATTGCAGCGACCTCCGATGATAGAGGTCTATTATACTTCCATTGATCTAGTCTCTGGTCCGTGTTGAGGTCTATCCTGTAATCGTCGAGGTTGTCCCTGTGGGCACCCAAACTCCTAAATTGCTGGGAGTACGGGTTTTCCTTGAGTATGTCCACTAACTTTCTGACGACATTCTGATCTAATTGCTTGGTGGCAGGCTGGCGATGGGTTAGGCCTGGGTCGTCGTCGTAGAAGTACAATTTTAGATGCTCTGGACGGGATGTTGTCCCGAAGGAATGAACGTTGTGGTAGATGGTGCCGTGCGCCCGGAAGGTGTACACCCCAGACTTCATGTTTGTGTAGCTTTCATCCAGGCTGACGCCGAGCGTTGTGAAGGAGAAGTGGTCGTTGAAGAACCGTATGTTCTCTCGAAAATTCCTAGAGTCCGCATCCTGGCTAGACCAAGGCCTCATTAGCTCCGGGATGGGCTCCGGTTGCTTCAGCTCAATCTGCCCATTGCGACAGCAAAATCCCGGGGCCTCGGACACAAACTTCTTGGCCTTGCAGTGGTCGCAGTTCGCGGCGTGCTTGAGGATGTGTGTACTGTCGGGGAGGTTTGAGTACACATAGTCCAAGGGATCATGGTTGACATAGGTATTGTGACTTGAGTCTTCCAATTCGTCGTGCTCCATGTCATCAGCAACCGAGCCTGCAAACAATGTTTCTAATTAATGCGATACTCCCAACGTGTGGATCTTGCTCAAGCTGGTGTACATACCTTCACCAGCAAACAGGTAATACTCATCGTCGAAGAGGTTGTCAGGGTTGGCATTATCATTCATGAGACCACTAAGGTAAGCGTCCATGTCGGTTGCACGGGTGCCGATTCAATAAATGAGTGTTCAGTGTCAAGGGACACAAGGAGAGTAAGGATGGGAGTGTTACCTTCACTCCTGATCGTGTACTCTGGCGTGCTAGATGAGGTTGAGGCACCATGTGCTTCAAGTATGGTTGGTTGTCCCGTTGAGCTCATTTTCGGTATGAAGATAGTCCTGGCAGTTGGGGTCTTAACCCTACTTGCAAAGCTTGCATTACGACGATTTAGCAGAGCCTTCCTCTCACCACGTGGCACCTGCGTACATGATTTTCGTTTGCCAATTTTCTCTTGATGCTTCTTCGCCACCATACCTCCCTTTGCAAGCTCGCTCTCTCGTCCTAAGCTGAGCTCTCGACTCATGCATCTGCTCGTCAGCTGCACTATCCGCTATTGTTAGCGGATCACTGGTTTGCTGGTCGACACTTTTTAGGTGATCATCATTTTCAATGAGGTCACGATCTACAGCACCGTCACCAAAGGTTCTACTTATGTATGCACCTGCAACATTTTTGAATTATCATAAATAATTGTTGAATGATTAAAAAATGAAAGCTGATTGTTGATGGGACAACTACCATCGGTTTCGGTGTTGCGAATGTATGTGGGGGATGACGTGACGGTAGGAGCATAATCTATTAGTTCACCATGGGATTGTTGCGCAGGATTCAACATGACAATATTATCGTCCACCATACTGCAACTGTAGATGGCTGCACCGATACGGAGCAAGTAAATATTTGTTTAATGCATACGAACAAAAGATGTGGAGTACACATGCAAGAAATACCGTAAGTTTTGAAGGGGTGACCGCATGTGCTTGCCGCAACTGAGGTTGCTAAATCAGGACGAGGCATCGCAATGGATTCAGCACACGGGGTGTTCCGCATAGCTTTCTCCCGTTGTCGGCGCTGAGCACTCATCTCCCCTTTCTGCTCTGGTGTCAAGCTATCTCGATGTTTTTGATCTGTCTCACATCTTTGCGTGTTTATTTGTTCCTTCTTCTCCTTGTAAGTGGCTCGCCTCTTTGCATTTATAATATCCCTTTGCTGTTGTGGTAAGACATGACCAGTGCTTGTGTCCTCTTGTGTCTTCTTCTGATAAGCTGCTCGCCTCTGTGCATTTATATTTTCTCTTTGTTCTCTTGTGTCCTGTTGTTTCTTCTTCTGGTAAGATTCCTGTCTGCGTGTGTTCAACTTATCGATCTGTTCTTGATACCCTTCGTCTTCTTTTTTCTTTTTATAAGCTGCTCTTCTCCGTGCGCTCTTGGCATCCCGGGCCCTTGTAGCTGGATCCGTTATTGTACACATATATATACACATTAGCATCCGAACCAGAACATTCAAGATAAATGATCTCACTACAGGTTAATCGTATTTACCGCTACAATCATGCACCATGAGGGCTACAATATATCAATGATAAAACAAACCAGATTACGAGCAAGTGGACCGTGAGATATACCTGGACTCCCTTTGGGGAGTTCTATGGTTTCAGCAGAGGGGATTGTAGCTTCATGTATAACCAGGCCGCTCGACGGATGTGGGTCAGATGTAATGGCATCTGAAATATTATTCAAATTAGTAAAAACCAATATCAGAGGCATTTAAACCTTGCTGATGAGTTATACCTGGACTCCCTTTGGGGAGTTCAATGGTTGAGGGTGATGGTATTGTTGCTTCACGAATAAACATGATGCTCGATGGTTGTGGGGCACTCCCATGGCTTGCGAAATGGATTTTTCAAATTAGTAGAAACTAATCTTGAAATCAATTTACTAAAAACCAATATTGTTCAAATTCCATATACCTGGACCCTCGCTCGGGAATATATCAACATTGGTGATATCACCAAGAGGGTGTCGGAGGTTATTTGTTGCCTCCATTTGTCGCTGTAGGTGTTGCTTATAAAGATTCACCCTTTCCCACCGAGAACCAAACGGGGTCAAGTCATTCGAGGACATCATTGTCACAGACAACTGTCATTGGAAAAACAGATCAACAAGTACCATCTACTATATTTAACATACTTTAACCTACAATATCTCAGACCCATTAATATCAACTATTTGGAAAGCCCATGACTCAGCACTAAGGAAGCGGCAGAGATTAAACCCTTAATATTTGTGATAACTAAACATATATATGCAACAAATGTTGGATTTATTCCTTCCTGCTTTTAAATAGTTTTTAGTTTTGCTGATTTTCCTCTGATACTGAAGTGATATATGTTGTTGAATGCACTCATCAGGTTATAAAACATGCAGAAAACCGATCGCATGCTCACCAATACTCCAGCGAGGCATCACTACCTGGGTTCCTAGTTCATTGAAGAGACAAACATCAAAGTCTGGAAGATAATTTTGAAATGATGAAGTCTTGACAGCAAGAAGCTCAAGGAGTTTTAATGGGCCACAATAAAATCTGTGAGCTCATCGGAACCGGGCAGTAACCTTTTCATCCCCTTGCATACTATTTCAGGAAAGAGTTTTTAGAAAACAGTTGAGAACTACTGTATATCTCCATATGGCATTGTAGAACTAAAAAGGTTATTTACTAAAAAGTGATTTACATAATTTGAGAACCACTGTAACTAAAAAGTGATTTATGCCCTGTCTGCCATCTATAAAAATTGTGACAATGGAAGCTTGCATTTGATTTATTGCTTCCTGCTTTTAAATAGTATGTAGTAACAGTTGAGAACATCCGTATAAAAATTATAGAACAAAACTAGTGATTTACTAAAAAGCGATTTACACCCTCTCTCTGCCACCTATAAAAATTGTGACAATGGAAGCGAGACCTGGAAGATTGGTTTGCCATCGGAGCAGGAGGTTATTTGTTGCCTCCATTTGCCTCTATAAAAACTGTGACTATGGAAGCTGGCATTTGATTTATTGCTTACTGCTTTCAAAGAGTTCTTAGTAACAGTTGAGAACTTCTGTATATCTCCATATGGCATTGTAGAACAAAACCGGTGTTTTACTAAAAAGTGATTTACACCCTCTCTCTGCCACCTATAAAAATTGTGACAATGGAAGCTTGCATTTCTCCATATCAAGAACGGGAGTATAGATTCTAATCGCAGAGATTTACCTCTTTTACAGTGATTCTAATACCATTTTATTCCTTAAATCTAACAGCTCGATGCCTCGCTCGTACGTAAGAAGGCCATGTGCGCATTGCTGGAGCTATAATGAACAGTTGGGGGTACTACTTACATAAGAACAGTTGCGGCACTCACGAACAAAGGTAAAGTTGCAAATTGTGAAGCGTGCACAGCTTACTGCCCTGTGGTTTAAACTCGGTCGAACATCAGTAGGTGCTAACCTGTTGCTCGCAGCCGCGGCGGCACCGGTGCCTCCTGCTCCGATGGAAAACTTTGAAAGAAACATGCCTCGCCCAGCCGCTCGAATGGCAAACTGGTAGGATCCCAAACCGAGACCTGGAAGCATGGAGAAACAGGCCTTGCCCGTCCCGCTCAGAAACGTTTTGAAAATTGGTTTGTTGTTGTATATGGAAGGCGTGATGGACAGACTATGATTGGTCGCTTTATTTTTGGGCATTGGAGGTGTAAGATGGAAAGAACGAAAAGATTGATTGGCGTTGTATATCTGTTTTCGATTGCGGTGCGATTTGATTCCTGTTGGGTATGGACAGTATTATTTGGAAAGGATAATATTGTTTGGAAAGGATGCCATCGGGTAATATTTGATTCCTGATGTGTATGAAAAGTATTACTTGGAAAGGTTAATATTGTTTGGAAAAAATGCCATCGGTTAATATTGTTCGGCCATTGTGGGGTTTATTTGGGGATTGTCTCGGTTAATAATAAAAAACGGTGGAAGTGGGATGGGGTCGAGGGGTGGCCTCTCGTTCGATGAGAGGGGGAGGGTACGAGCGAACGAAACTACGTATGGACTGAGACATTAGGAGTAGAGAAAATGGGTTTAGCTCGGTTGTAAAACCAAGCAAGCCAGTAAGGCTATCCCAGTGACTCGGCAAGCTGGTGTCTTCTTCTGTATATCTTCTTGGTGGCCGGTCTCCTTTCTACTGATCCAACGGTGTCTGGTCCTGCTCTGTTTTTCAAAAGATGAAAAATATGTTCAGGTTGGCTTTTGCCCGGTGTAGTTGACTAAAAAAAGAAAAAAAACAGTCAGTCAGCTCGACAAAATTTGAAGTTGATTTTTGTTCACAGTATAATGGACCTTCTTCTTTCGCTTGTCAATGTGCAAATTAAATGTAATTTTTGTAATTTTATTGTATGACATACGATTTCTATGCGAAAAGGTTTATACTAAAATAAAGATTCACCGGAAGCACAAAGTAGCATGAACATAATAAAAAAAAGTACATCAAGGTCCATGGATCAACGAATGACCTTTGCCGCCGCCAGAACGAGCCGCCGATGCCACTGTCACCGCTCCCATACTGAAGTAGACCTGATCTTATCGATGACAACCATGAAGTCTTCGTGCACGTACCCCTAAGGACCAATGTAGGGATGGCAAATGGGTACCCAATACCCATGTATCCTGCGGGTAAAAATACTATTAGGGTAAGGGCATGAGACAAAACGTTGCCCATGGCTAAAGAAAATAGGCAAATCTCAAACCCATCGGGGAGAGCGGGTAGGGTATGAGATCACATAACCCTCACCCGCATACCCATGTATCCTTATAAAATCTAACGAATATTGACAAATTACCTGTACACTTTGTCGTGAGTTTTGAACTTAAATGTATGACTATGTGCTACTGCTTATGACTATGTGTTGTTGTTTTGATGTGTTGTTGTTTACAAGAAAGTGCTGATTTTCATAGGATGTTGTTTATAAGTATGTATTGATGTTATTATGTTTGTTGTTTATAAATTGTGATTATATGTTGTTGTTTATAATTATGTGATGCTCAAATTAATGTTATTCAAACGTGGGTATTTTTACTCGTTGGTACCCATTTACCTGACGGGTATGAACATAAATTGTTCCCACTAGTGGATACGGTACGGATGATGGGTAAGATCAAATGGGATGGGTAAGGGTATGGGGTGGCTCTACCCGTACCCAAACCATGCGGGTGCCATCCCTAGACCAGGGCCCTAGAGACGAAGTCGTTGGCATTGAATCCTTGAATCGACCTGAAGAACCTGACACCAAATCTTTGTGTACGCACGACAAGAAACCTAAACCTGCCGCCCCGAGGAGCTGACAGGAATCTACATCAGAGCTCTATGTAATTCGTCCTAATGGACGAACTTGAGGAGGATCGGAGCCTGGAAGACTATATCGATGAAGAAGCACCGCCGTCCGTCTGAACAGAGAAGTGAATCCGCATGTCGGAAAATGGCTACAGAGGAAACCGAAGGCCTAACTCCCCGTTCTTTCTATCTTACATCGCCACGGAACTATTCATGGCATATCACACATTTCCATTTGTTTTGTACCTTCTTTCTTATTCTTAGAAGGATTTTATGCTCTTCTGAAGCACCTCATGGGATATTTAAGCATGAAAAAAGAAGAACCAAAACCCTATCTATCAACTAGCCGGAGCCGAGGGACAAGGTCCTCTTCCCGCCATCGGCAGTCTGAGCGGCAGGCAGAGTGTAGGTGGATCCACGGGCTTGCAGGCGAAAATCGAGGGGAGAAAGGCTTTCCCTAGTCACCTTGCGAGAGGGGAAAGAAAAGCAATTTGTTGTACCATATGGTAGATGTATACTTATTCATGGACGAAACGACAAATGCACGGCTTGAAAATTTCTACAATGTCACCGTAAGAAGAATCTACAATAGCCAGAAAAAAAAGTCAAACAGATTGATCCAAGACCTCCTTTTCAGGTTAAGAATGTTCGAAAGATGCATGATTAGAAGAAACGGGCCAAACAATCCTACAAAATCGAAATGGACCACACGAAAAACTGAAGTCCAGTTCAGAACTCATGAATATGAAAATTGGTTGAACAACGAATAAAATATCGCAGCCCAGAAAAAAAAAGTTCAGCCCAATGTGGAAAATATTACCAGAGCCAGGTTTGGACCTATGCATTATGGGCCCACTACGCTTCTGCTGCGGCACTCTGATTTTCTTATTGAAATTCCGATGCCCATTTTGCTTATCGGTGAACTGCCACGCTGCTCTGCTTATCGGTGAGCATCTCCAGTACAACTGCTCAGCTGGCAGTAGCAACTTGTACGAATTGTATGTTACAGTTGCCAGCAGCTTTGCCTGACTGTTTCAAGCCTGCAACCGTGATTAAGATGCATTGACAACAGAGATTAAGTGTTGGCATGGACGACTTTGAGCACTTGACTTGACTTGGGGCTCCGAGCATCTATTTAGCTACACTTGATCGTGATTACATTAGGTTAATCTAGATTTTCAGACAATCTGTTGACTTGACACACTTGTTGTTGCACTTAGGGCACTACTTAACTAAGAGGAGTAACCCGGCCACAAAGAGAGATCAAATCATTTCTTCAGAGCTGAAGCTAGGAAGGCAGGATCGTCCTATCGACAATGAGGCGGTCATCTTCTTCTCTGTCCTCGCTCACACGCGCCATGGCAATCACCCTGGTGTTCGCCTGCTGCTGCTCCCTTCTGCCATGCCCATGCTCTGCTGTTTGCAAAGGTACGCAACCACGCGTCCGTTCTAATTCTTATATTTTGGAAGTGGGTGCACATTTTTGGCATATAATTTGTTGCTATGGCATCAGGGCGTGCATTTGGCGACTTTGGTCAGGGGGCTGAGGCCGGGCCAAGGGGAGGAAACCAATTAGATCAGGGGGGTGGCGGACAAGCGCCAGGAGGCTATTCATTTAGTGATCTTCGTGACGGGTCTTGGCACATGCCGAGGGAACAAGGAGGAAACCAATTTGCTCAAGGGCTTGGGGAGGCAAGGCCGGGGGGAGGGGGAAAGCATGGTAAGTGGTCCGACGACGGGTCGTCAGGGGTTACACAAGGAAGCCATGTAGGACGGATGCCTCCTCCGCCGCGGGGCAAGGCACCGTGGTACCACAGGTGATTTGATGGTTATTGCCATGCATGGCCTTGATCTGGCGCCGCCGGCTGTTACTGGAAGCTGATTGCTGCTGGTCATTCTGGAGGTTGCTTGGAAATGATGCTTCTATCACTCGAGCAAGTGTTGCTTTTGAATGTAATTTGCACCGTGATCCCCAACTTTTTAAACATTTTTATCTTGCGCTAGTAGGTTTTTGCCCCATAGTGTGGTTGTTCATGAGCAAACATTCACGGTGGGTTTCTTACTAGTGATTAAACTCGCAAGCCTCTTTAATATTTTTGTTATTCCCCCATCCCTCCTTTTTTGCAGCTTGTATGATGGTTATTTTTCATAAGCAATTAATGGAAATGGAGTTAGTTCGGCTGTAAAGAAAATGAACCTATCGAATTCGATCAGGAGGCAACCCCGGTGACCGGCACACATGCTATTCATGTATGATCAATGGCGATGTATGCACATTCGGGCTGCCCACTCCATTTGTGTTTACAGGGCTCATTTAGTGATACGAGAAATGCGGGTATACATGCTAATCTCACATCTCCGTACTGACCTTGCAATTTAAACCATGTTGTAGAAGAGTTAAGGGATTTAATATGTAGTCAAACATTTCGTTTAGGACAAATTAGAGGATTTACGTGTTGGAATCCTCCTTGAAATATGTGATTTGCCACCATTAGCATTTTTATTTTTCTTATGTGTCAACGAGAAGATTATTTTTGTGAATGGTGACACACAGTCAATTGGGGGATCCTAGTGATGATGTTAATGATCTAGAATCAAGAGAGAACAACCATTTATTTGATAATAGTGTATATGTATTTTTTATATTTTCTTTCATAAACTTGGCCAAACTTTACAGTCTAATTTTGGTTTAGAAAAGAAGCTGAGATCTACTCATACAAATCGTTGAGATATCAGGAGGACGGACCGATGTGTGCATGACGATGAAGAAACAAGATGATGAAACAAAGAGAAGGGTCGATGACAACAATGACAAGCGACAAGTCATCCACCTGAACTTATTACCGGCATCTGTCTGTCGACTAATGGCACCCACGTAGACTTGCATGGATTTTCTGATCATGGGGTGGGCTTGCTCTAGAGTCCCGACGGGGAGTAGAATTTTCACAGACAAATTTCTTTTATACCTCACGAGTATGCTAGAGTGCAGGGAGATTTCCGTCTACCGAGTGTGCCTTCACATATTACCTCTATGTGTTAAAATGAATGTTTTTTTGCAGGGTGTGTTAAAATGAATGTGATCAGGGTTGAGCATGGGTCCGGCCGAACACACGCGGACATGGCTCCGTTCCCGTGAAGGCCGCGTGTAGCTAAGGCGGAGTCCGTACGAGGGAGAGGCACGCCCGTTTTTGCCGGAAGGACCTCACGGGGCAGCTCGTGTTCGCCGGATGTCGATCTTCGAGCCGATCGGACTGGTCACGTCCCTTACGAGCTGAAATTTTGTTTCCCGCCCAAAGTCTCGTCTCCTGCTGGAAGCATCCTCTCGCGCGCGTTCATCCTATTTGGCTTCCTCACTTTTGTAGACGCCTTGGCAATGGTGAACAATAACACACCGTATTTTTGGCATGACGGAAAATTTTCCCGCCCAAAATCGCGAAAAAGTGACCACGACCACGAGTCTCTCAAAGCGCCCCGGAGGTGTAAAAACGGGTATGGGAGCGTAGCCCGGAGTTTGGTGGCCCCCAACTCCGGGAAGTTATACTAAATCCGCGGCGCTTTTTTGGGACGGAGGGAGTATAGTTTTTTAAAGAAACCACCTTCCTCCTCTTCCGAACCATCTTGTCCACCTCTCGCTTCACTAATGCTCTTCTTAACATCTTCAGCTAAATTTTCTCCTTCATAGCTTTGTTTCACTTCTTCTATCCAATCCGGCAATAACTTGCTCACAAGGTTGCAACCACTGAATTTGTAACGACACAATGATTTGAAAAACAATCAAAAGATATGCAAAGAACACAGACGGTAAAGGTAGAAGATCATTTCCGGGTAGATAGGAGAGCTATTAAAGTCCACAAACATGAATCAGAGTTCCGATCGGCTTTTGCAGATTTAACAAAAAAGAAGACTTTTCTACAAATAGAGAATTTCTCATTTTTGGGTTTATACAGAGCTAAAACATAGAATTTTCATTGAAGAAGGAAGTAAGGATGCTCGCTGGAGAATCAAGAAATAAATAGTTCCCATTCGGATTATTTTTTTAGTTCCTAAGATTGAATTTCTTTGCTTTTGGCAATAGCGGAAATGTTCAACTTTGGCAACCAAAGTATTGAAGTCATCAAACAATCAAAAGCATTGACATAGTTGTGCAACTCAAACCACAATAGTGTTCCGGTAAAACTCTTTTTTCTTTTTGAGAAAACGGTGACACTCATAGTAGTAGTCTACAACACAATACTAGTAGTTGGGCCGCACATGGGCCATCTTGCTCACTGCGTGTTTGTTGGGCTATAAAACAACCTTATGCCCATATTTAAACAGAGAGTTCCATCCATATATATTGCATCCAATGGCCTGGAATCTATAGGTGCATCCGGTGCACCAGTTCAACTGTTGCACATGATACATTCTCCGGAGGAGTAGGGTGCACGCATGACACATGGTACAAATTACTCTACCACATACAGTTTGGTGGCCATGCATGCATGCATGCCACGGTCGCTTACAATGGACATGTTACCGTTTACCAGCAGGCCTGCTTGACCGGTTCAAGCCATGCGCTGGGATGCAGGGGACGACGACTTGGAGCACTTGACTTGGCCAGATTTCTTCAATAGTAAATGGCAGTGTAGGTAAAACGAAGAGCGTGGTTAGATACTTAGATTAATACCAATGCAATCGATCGGGTCAGAGGAGCCTTTGCCAATGCATGCGACTAGCATCGAGACGCTGGGCTGCCAATTTGGCTAAGGATCGGAGCCAGAATGAATATAGGATACGTGTCCGTACCGACAATATTGATTAAATGCCACTGTGATTTGGGGATAGACAAGGTCAATAAGGAGATACACAAGGTCCATAAGGAGCTAGTTTGACATCGACAATGAAGCGATCTTCTTCGTCCTGGCTCGCACGCGCCATGGTCCTCCTGCCTATTATCGTATGGTGCTTCCTGCTGCCATGCTCTGCCTCCAGGGCCAAAGGTAACCACCAGCGCACCCTGTTGTTTTTGTCTTCGTAGTTGATCTTCATGGTGTGTGATTTGCGTCTTGATCTCATGGTGGTGTGCATGCAGGCGCAGGCTTTAATTTTCCAACCGGGGTGCGTGGAGAAGGAATACGGCCGAAATCACCCAAGCCCGGGGCGCCGAGGGCACAGAACTGCCCGGGCTGTTGCCACGACTACGCTCGGCCGCCGCCGGCACTCACGGCCCCCAGGCCGTCGAAGCAACAGAACTGCCCGGGGTGCGGCAATGCCTACACTCCGCCACCATCGTCGTCCGGTACGGCAGTTTCAGCGCCCCGGCCGCCGAACCAACAGAACTGCCCGGGGTGTGGCTATGAAGACGCTCTGGCGCCACCCGTGGGTGCAACACGAGCGGCCCCCGGGCCACATCACTGCCCGCGGTGTGACCATGCCTACGCTGTAGCACTTGCGGCGCCACAGCGTAAGAACCTTCCCGGCACGAGGTACTGAACAACGTCCCATGCAACCTGCACCCGTGGCCACACGAAGAACATGAGCTAAAACAGCGGCCAGGAGAGGAGAGATTGCCCCGATCCAACCAACCTTGTGCTATTCTTAGTGGCCTTGTATCTTTGGACTCATCACGAACTAGTTTTCTTTCATTTCATTTTTTTCCTCCTAGCTATAGACATTGTCATATTTCACCAAAGTAATTTATTTATTTTGATAAAAGAAGGGCTCTCTCCTTCCGATTTTATTATAGAAAACCACATTCGAAAACAAACTACGAGACCATAATCGACCCTAACAT
>NC_041385.1:6356741-6363395 GCF_002162155.2 Triticum dicoccoides | reverse complement strand
CACAGCCCCGAAGAGGGGAAATGATCCAGAGCCAAGCGAGGTGACGAACAACACACGCATCTTAGTCTTTAATACATTCATCCACCTTAATCATCTAGGCCTTACCCTAAGCCCTAGCAATAGACTCCAAAAGACAACTACTAGAAATCAGAACAACAAATGAAGAAACTAGTAGCATCCTTCCAGTCACGCCACGTTGATTCTCCATCCCCGCGAAGCTGCATATATCTCATTTGCTACCCGTTCTAATAGTTTTGCTCCTAGCTCCAACAACCTTTTTTGACGCTTCTTTATCTGTAAAATTGACTAATCCACCATCCAATGACTCATTAGTTTGATCAAAGTAATAGGATCAGTAACTTTCTTATTATCAAAGATTATACCATTCCTTGATTTCCATAAAGCCCAAAATAAGGCAGAAATCATAACTAAAACCATTCTTTTTATCATTTTTCCTAAACTTCGCCAAAGCAATAGTTTCATGATTTATCATTTGTATTTTTAATATCCAGTGTAGTGTATTATATTGCAAGCGTTCCTACTCCACGTGGGAGCCGCATCGTGTATATTTATATTGGGCGAGAAGAGCCTTCGCCGTGGCGTACAAGTCCTGGTGGATCCCAGTTACAGGAATAGGAGTCACGTACGGGAGGAGATAGAGATACATAGAGATCGTTGAGATTATAAGAGATATAGTCCAACACGTGATAAGCTACCTGACGTATAATCTAACACCCTTCCTTAATCTCAACTATCCTATGTTTAGATTATGCTTAAACTCTTCAAATTGTTTGACAGGCAGCGCCTTGGTGAAGCCAGGTTTCGATCTGGGAACTCGCCAGAGCTATACATCGCTCGTACCGATTCATATTATTTCTCACCTATGGCGTCCACACATTTGGTTCGGCACAGAAATTAGGTCGTTGCTTGAGCCGCTCGCTCGGTTGCTTCTCGGGTCATTCACTCGGTCACTCCTCAGATTGTTGACTGGTCCGATTTTTTCTTCTTCTTTAGCTGTCTAAACATTTTATTAACATTGTTTCAACATTTTTTTAGAAATGTCACAAACATACTTTTTGAAACATGTGAACATTTTTCAAAAAATGCGATGTACATTTTTTTAAATTTACGACACATTGCTTTTAAATTTCATGAACATTTTTGAAAACACTGTATAAATTTTTAATATAATTATTATATTTTAGGATATTTCTAAATTTAAGTAAAAGTGTAAAAAAATTCAAAATATTGTATTTTAGGACATTTTTAATGCCATCAACATGTTTTGTAAGCAGGAACAGTAGTTCTAAAATGATTACTCTGCCTCGTACATTTTGGTGGCCATGCATGACTCGATCGCTCAAGACGAACGTGGAGTATGTACAAGCTCTATGTTACATGAGATAATTCCTTATTTAATTTAACACGGTTTTTAATTCTGTTTTCCTATTTGACATCGGAAAATATTTCCCCCCCATTTGTACACTGAGTCTAAATTTTATGCTCTTTATAACACTTTCGTCTATTTCGAGTCTTAACAGTGTTAAGTGACACCTGAAAGGACTTTCTTACCCTTCATGTGGTATGGGATCAAAATTTTAATACTCCTTCCATTCCAAAATATTTGTCTTTCTAGAAATTTCAACAAGTGACTAAATACGAAGCAAATCAGTGAATCTGCACTTTAAAATATATCTATACATCCGCATGTGATAGTCCATTTGAAATCTTAAAAAAAAACAAATATTTAGAAACGGAGGGAGTAGATGCTAATACTAAAAACAAAACATGTCCAACCGGCTTGGTTTGTTCTTAGTGGAATAAGCGCTACGACTTGGTAGCGGGCGAGGAACGCTGGGATGGCAGAAGCAACAAGAAACATCAAGGTCCACACACAGAAAATCATCGGGTGGTTTTCCTTTCCTTTTACTCCGTTGAACATATAACAGAAACATCATGAGAAACGAGATTCGAGGCGTTAATTAAGGCGTCATCAATTTCAAAAAAATAATAATTATGGCGTCATCCCATGACTCTCTCCACGTCGAAATTGATCCTCTAATCACGGCAAGGCCGGCACACACATAATCGTGGGCTCATGCACGCGCTAAAATATTTGCATGTAACGGAAAATCTGCAGGAACAAACATGAGCGGCAAACAGATGCCCCCTGGCCGGCGCCACCGCGTCTCCTCGCTGCCATGTGTGAACCGTCGCCGATCTCGACCATGCACTTGTCTACACCGTGTCTAGCATCTCGCCGGAGTCATCTGTTGCCGCTGCCGTGGTCACAACCTTGCTGCCACCGTCGTCGCCATGGGCGGTCCTCTCGGTCAGGCCCGAGCTTTACCTCCGCCGGTCTGGTGCATGAAAAGGGGACTGCCACGCTGCTCGGTCCGGTCCGACGGCGGCCGGTCTAAACGGCTGCTCGGGACCGGACCGGCCTGGACTGTGTACACTTTAACACATATGATGAATATGATCCCTCAAACGCCCGCAGGCGCGTCCGCTGGCAGTCATCGGGCACGCCTCAAATTTTATTTGTTGAATCCGGACATCTCATACTATATTTTCAAATCCATACAAAGACATGCAAACTAAAATAAACCTACGTACTACGTCGATCAACTAGCTACTCGTCATCGAAGATGTCGACGATCTTCGTGCTCGGCTCCGGCAGCATGGGCGGCGCTGCAGCTCCGCCTCCTCCGGCCTCCTCCGTCTCTATCTCAGTGTTGAGCTCGTCGAAGAGCGCGTCGGTCTCCGCCTGCTGTCGCCGGAGGAACGCCCGGTTGGCCTCCACATAGGCCTCATCTTGGATGGACTCCAGGATGGCCTGCCGCTCGGCCATCTTGCGGACTGGGCGACGGCGAACTACACCTCCGCCTGCTCGAAGTTGAAGGCCGACACCTGCTGGTTCGGCTCCTTCGTGTCCTCCACCTCCATCGGAGTCATCTCCTCCTCCTCCTCCTCTCCCCCCTGCTGCTCCTCCTCCTCCTCCGGCTCCGACAAGTCCAGAGGCAGCCTAGTAGCGATGCAGGCGGCGCGCGCGGCTTCCCTCACTCGGATCTGCTATTGGATCTCGTTGCGGCGCTCCGGCGTCAGCATGCCATAGTACGTGATCTTGCTCCGAACCATTGTGGAGTGCTGGAGCGTGGATAGAGCGCAGTAGCGGGAGAGGGAGGAGGTGGATGGGCTCGGACTAGAGGCGTGCAGAGGGGGAAGGGGGTTGGGTTAGGGTTGTGGGACGACGACCGGCTTAAATAGCCGGATTTAATATTGGACGGTGAGCCGGAGTGGCGCCATGGCGTTCACACCGCGCGAGCCGGAGCGGCGCCACGCGACATTCACACTACGACGACGGACGCGGCGTCCGTTGGACCGCTGGGTTTCCGGGTGTTTCCCTGTGGGGCCATACTGCCAGGCTGACATGGCGGGCGTGCCCGGCCGCCCCCATATCCACACCATATTTGGGCTGGATATGGGGAGTGCCGGTCAACCCGTCCGTTTGCGGGCCGTTTGAGGGGCCCGTCTGGGTCAAAAAATCATGACTGGACAGTGACTGGGCGGCCCGCCCGGGCGTATGAAGCATGTTTGAGAGGCTCGGTTGTAGATGCTCTTAGCTCATATGTACGGGGCGATCCGGTTGGATGGCTAGGTGGACAGTGGTATTCTCAGCCCACCAGGGTTCATGTCCCGGTGCTCGCATTTATCCTGTATTTATTTCAGGATTTCTGGCGATGCGCGTTCAGTGGGACGAGACGTTCCGTCAACTATGAGGCGCCTATGTGGACTTCGTAAAATCTCAAGATGATATGCCTGCTCAATTTCTTGGAGGTGCTCATAGGGGTATGATATGCCGACTCAGTCTCTTAAAGGTGCTCATAGAGGCATAATGTGCATGTGTAGGTTCATAGAGGTGAGTTTATACGTGTATATATGAGCGCTTTGTGTTGTGTTAAAAGAACAAAGCTCATATGTACGGGCGTGTACAAGTACTCTGGCCAGGAGGAATTGATCTGGGACTGTGAAGCATCCTCGGCCGGGCCTTCCTTTGGCGGCCACACGCCCAGTCGGGTCGGCCGCCAGGGGCGCTGGCTTTGCTGTTACATACCACATACTCCCTCCGTCTAAGTGTGTAAGTCATCTTACGAAAACCAAATAATCCCAAAATACTTAGGCGTGGTGCATTAACTTCTACCTCGTTTCTTGTTTCTTAACATATCAACCAATAAGAGATGAGGGTGTGCATGCTTTTAATGGCTTGAGACTATCAAACATGACATGCAGTGGTTAGTTCATTGCATGCAATACTATTAATTAGCAAATAAACATTAATGTCTCTCGTTTTCCCCTCCTTCTTGGTCACGGTGCACAGCCTAAGATGACTTACTCACCTAGACGGAGGGAGTACTACATATGTGGCAAAATGTTTTCTTGAGGTGTCATTTAACACCATAAAAACACAAAATGAACGAAAGTGTAATAAAGGGTATAAAATTTAGACCGATATTAGATAAGAAAGAAAATATTTTCCAGTGTTAAATAGGGAAGCGAAATTTAAGATAGTGTTAAATAAGGAATTTTTTCATGTTACATACAATCATTATCATTTAACAGCAGGTTTGCTTGACAGGTTCAGTTGAAGGCATGCGCTGGGACGGAGGGGACAGCACTGACATGCAGAGGGACGACTTGGAGCACTTGACTTGGGCTAGATTAGACTAGAAGAATGGCAGTGCAGAGCTGTAGATGGCAGTGATTAGAGCATGGTTATATCGAACGGAGAGCATGGTTAGATTAGAATCGTCATTAGATAAATGTCAGTGCCATCGATCTAGCCGTTGCCCTGTTGGCTGTTCAAGCATCGCTCGACTCCCGAGAGCGCTGCAATTTCGCAATTTGGCAAAGGGTACGTGTCCGTATACTGAGAGACGACTTTGACCTGCAATCACTCGTATAAGAAACGCCATACGTTGGGAAATGTCTAGAGAGAGAGACACACAAGGCTAATACCAAGCTAGTTTGGTATCGATAATGAGGCGATCTTCTTCGTCGTCCTGGCTCGCAAGCGCCGTGGTCCTCCTGCCTATTATCGCATGGTGCTTCCTGCTGCCATGCTGCGCCGCCAGGCCCAAAGGTAACCATCGGCGCACCCTGTTATTTTTTGTATTTGGAGCAGATGTTCATGCTGGCGCTAGTTGTGATGTGATTTGCATCCCGGCCCATGGTGGTGTGCAGGCTTTAATTTAACCTGGTGGCGTGGACGAGGAATACAGCCGCAATCACCTATGCCCGGGAAATCGAGGGGACCGAACCATGACTACGCTCCGCTGCCACAACTTGCGTAGCCCGGGCCGCCGAAGCAACATTACTGCCCGGGGTGTGCCCATGACTACGCTGCACCGCCGTTGGTGGGTACGGCACTTGAGTCGCCCGGGCTGCCGAAGCAACATCACTGCCTGGAATGTGACCATGCCTACGGTCTGCCTCCGGCAGGTACGCCACTTGCGGCGCCCGGGCCACCGAAGCAACAGAACTGCCCGGGGTGTGCACATGACTACGCTCTGCCGCACACGGCGGGTACGGCACTTCCGGTACTCCTTTCGTCTAGGTGTGTAAGTCATCTTACGAAAATCAAATAATCTCAAAATACTTAGGCGCGGTGCATTAAATTCTACATCGTTTCTTGTTTCTTGACATATCAACCAATAAGAGATGTGGGTGTGCATGTTTTTAATGACTTGAGACTACCAAACAAGACATGCAGTGGTTAGTTCATTGCATGCAATGCTATTAATTAGCAAATGAACATTAAGTTCTCTCGTTTTTCCCTCCTCCTTGGTCACGGTGCACAATCTAAGATGACTTACTCACCTAGACGGAGGGAGTACCATAAGAACCTACCCGACACAAACCTTCACCGGGGGCTGCAACAATGGTAGAAAAGGAGATATTGCCCGATCCAACCAACTTTGTACAATTATTAGTGGCATTGTATGTTTGGACTATGGACATCACGAACTAGTTTCTTCAATTTCATTTTTTTTCCTCCTAGACATTTTCGTTTTCACCAAAGCAAGAGTTTCGTGGTTTTCCGTTCGGTTTTTTACAGTTCTTTTCCATTAGACGGCCAAGAAAGAGGGATAGCAACAATGCACATATGCAGTGTAGTGGAATTCAAAGTACACGATAGATATACAACCAAGTCTTGTAGGGAGTGGAAAGCAAGATGTCTGTATCACAGTAAAATAAATTCACATCTAAATATTTTTTAATTTTGAAAAAAAGGAAGAAAGACAAATATTGTTTGTATTAGAACTAAACTGGGTTATGGCAAATTACCTCAATATTTGTCCACCGTGTTGCTCCCGGCCTAGGGGCAAACCCTAGCTGCCACTAGCACCCCCCCCCCCCCCAATCCCTCTCCCTCGTCGCCATTGGATGCTCCTCTCGCTTGGGATGGGGCGGTGCAGGGCGCTCGATTCGGCGGGGACTTGCACGTGTTATGGGTGCAAGCGCTTGGGGCGATGCGGTGGTCTGGGTGCGATGCTGCAACTCGGTTTTTTTTGGGGAGGAGGTTACTTTCCACCCGGATCTGGCCTGTTGTGCCTTGCTAAGATGGCGGTGGTTGTTGCTGGCGGGGCGTGTGTC
>NC_041385.1:6355641-6356473 GCF_002162155.2 Triticum dicoccoides | reverse complement strand
CTCGCCACTGACTAGTAGGAGAATGATGAGTCCCATGCTCATGTGCTTTTCTGGACTTGGCAGCCGACATGATGTTGTTATGTCCGGGATGAAATGGTTATGGTGGCCTTCAAGTGTTGTTTCCTCCTTGCAGGCGTCATTGTGAACCTCCCGTACTTTGTTCTATTTATTCTTCATAGAAAAGCCCTAGATCCACATTGGATTGGACAACGATGACGTGTTCAATGTCGTTGTCCCCTTGGGGGAGTTTTTTTGGAGTCATTGATCCCTGTCGGTCATTTGGCGTCTCGTTTGGGCCGCGTTTGTTTTGTTAGCTCTCCTTGGAGGCCTCTAGTGGTGGTGGTGGAAGTGCTCTGTGGTGACCATCGATACCTTGGTAATCTTGGTTTTGTTGGTCAACCTACTCTTATGGGTGCTCGTGGGACGACGAGGTCTGAGTGTTCGGTGCCCTTCGATGACACTTGAGGGTTCATTAGCTTGTATAGTGCTCAAGTGCACTCTTTTAATGATTGTGGTTTTTGGTGAGGCCAAGAGGAGGTGCAGCGGCTGTCTCGGCGAAACTCATTGCCCTACGGCACAATCTGCGGCTCTCCTTGTCATGACGTGGCTAGGTGGTAGGAGACCATTCTATAGTGTTTACGACACTCCTAGCTCTTCAAGGTACAGAGTGATCGCAAGCCAAGATGGTGACTTCTTCTCTATGTCTTCTCGACATAGGATGTCATTTCGACTGGTCTACCAAAGGTAGTCCCTGACTCCCTGCTCTTCACAGTCTGACCTAGTGTTGATGGATGTTATGTTCTTGCTGATGGCTGCTTGTTGCAGCTCGTTT
>NC_041385.1:6348429-6355307 GCF_002162155.2 Triticum dicoccoides | reverse complement strand
GCGTGTGTGTTAAGTTCTTGTGTGTGTTGGGTGCTACTTCTGGCATCACTCATCTTCGGTGTGTGTCTGTGTGGGCTACATTTTGTCCAACGCAGAGAGAGAGAGAGAGAGCGGAGCTGAAGAAAAGGATGATTGTCTGTACGGCCACTCACAAAGTCGCAATCACCAAACCACTAAGGGCATCTCCAACGCAGGGTGCTTAGAGAGGCCCCAGGATTTCTTCCCTATTGAATTCCTGGTCGATCGGCTGTGGAGGCCTTCAATTCCGGGAGCCGAACAATGCGTCGACCAAAGAGAAGCATCAAGCACTTCGCTCCTTTCTTTCATGCATGAGGCGCATGGCCAGTGTAATTATCGTTCGATTAGCAGCGGCGGTTAGCGTCTTGCCTTGGAAGACCTGGTCGCTTAGATGTTTTTCAATTTAATAATGTTTTTCTCTCCTCTATAAGCGACTAGTCAAGTGGCGGGCGTTGTAGATGCCCTAACAATGCTACATGCACGGCTTGGAAATCTCGACAATGTGCCTGTAAAAAGAAACTACAATACAAAGTCAGGTTGATTCATCCAAGACTATGTTTTCCTCTTCAGGTTAAGAATTACTTTCTTTAGACAAGGTTATGCATCAATCAATAGAAGAAACAGTCAAAACAATACTACAAGGCGAAATGGACTGCGCGACAAAAAAGGAGAAACTAAAGCCCAGTTCGAATTTAATAAATATGGAAATGGACTGAACAACCCAAAAAGGGGAAACAGGCCAGCAACTGAAGCCCAGTTCGAAATTCATCAATAGCCGATAATTTATCAGAGCCAGGTTTCGAGGTTATGGGCCCACCACGCTTTCGCCACTCTGATTGCTTTGTAGTGGAGGCAGAGTTGCAGCAGCAGCAGCAGTAGTAAATATTTTGACTGTAGCACGTACGAGTTTTGATGGCCATGCATGCCTCGAGTTCTACTTTACTTGCACTTGCCAGCAGTTTTGCTTGACAGGTTCAAGCCTGCAAGAGCGATTGAGATGCACTGACCCCAAAGATTGAGTGTCAGCAGAGACGACTTTGAGCTCTTGGGGCCTCCGATCTTAGCTAGACTTTCAATGGAGACATCGAAGGTTGTGATTGCATTTGGTTAATCAAGATGTTCAGAGAATCTGTTGACTTGACACACTTGTCGTTGCTGTTAGACTACTTAACTAGGAAGAGTGACCAGACACAACCACGAAGAGAGCTCGAATCATTTCGTTAGAACTCAAGCTGGGCACAGACAAGATCGTCGACCATGAAGCGGCTTTCTTCTTCTCCGTTCCCGCTCCCACGCGCCCTGGTAATCATCCTGGTGATCGTGTGCTGCTGCTCCCTGCTGCCATTCCCATGCTCTGCCGTTTGCAAAGGTACGCAACCACCGTGTCGGTTCTACTTCTTATATTTTGGAAGGGGATGCCCCATTTTGACATATAATTTGTTGCCATGGCATCAGGGCATGCATTTGGCGACTTTGGTCAGAGCGCTGGGGCCGGGACAAGGGGAGGAGGAAGCCAATTTGATCAGGGGGCTATGCCAGGGGGAGAAGATAACGGGGCAGAAGGAAACGGGGGAGGAGGCAACCAAGTAGGACGGACGCCTCCAGCCCCGCGGGGCAAGACACCGAGGAACCACAGGTGATGTGATGACTCCTATCAAGACGTTCATCTGGTGCCTCCGGCGGTTAATTGGTAGTTGATGGCTGATGGTTTGGGATGATGCTTATCTTTGGCGCAGGTGCTGCCTTTCGGTTGTAATTTGTGCTATTCTCTCCAACTTTTTTAAACATTTGTATCACGTGCTAGTAGCTTTTTTCTTCTTCTCATAGATGTTATTCGAGAGCGAGCATTCACAATGGGTTTCTTACTAGTGCTCCAACTGGCAATCTCTACAATATTTTTGTTTTTTCTTGCCTTCCCTTTTTTTTTGCCGCTTGTGCGAACTGGTTATTCCATAAGAAATTAATGCAAATGGGTTTAGCTGGATTGTAACACCCAGCAAGACAGTAAGGCTATCCCATTGACTCGGCCAGCCAGTGACTTCTTCTGTATATCTTCTTGGTGTCCGATCTCCTTTCTACTGATCCAACGGTGTCTGATCCTGCTCTTTTTTTCAAAAGATAAAAAATATGTTCAGATTGGCTTTTGCCCACTGTAGTTGACTCCAAAAAGAAAATAAAAAAAGACAGTCAGTCAGCTTGACAAAATTTGAAGTTGAATTTTGTTCACGGTATAATGGACCTTCTTTTTTTGCATGTCAGCGTGCAAATTAAATGTAAATTCTATGCGAAAAGGTTTATACTAAAATAAAGATTCACCGGAAGCACAAAGCAGCACAAACATAATAAAAAAATACATTGAGGCCATGGACCACCGAACGACCTTTGCCGCCGCTAGAACAACCCGCCGATGCGCCACTATCACAACTCCCATACTGAAGTCTACTTGATCTTATCGATGGAAGTCGTCAAGTCTTTGTGCACGTGCCCCTAAGGACCAGCGCCCCAGAGCTGCAGTCATTGGCGTTGAATCCTCGAATTGATCTGAAGAACCTACACGAAATCACACCGTTGTATAGCCTGCCGCGCCAAGGAGCTGGCAAGAATCTACATCGGAGCTCTATCTAATCCGTCCAAATGGACGAACTTGAGAAGGATCTGAGCATGGAAGACTATATCGAAGAAGAATCGCCGCCATCGGTCCGAACAGAGAAGTGAGTCCGCATGTCGGCACATGACTACAGAGGAAACCGAAGGCCTAACTCCCCATTCTTTCTATCTTACATCGCCACATAACTATTCACGACGTATCACATATCTCCATTTGTTTTATACCTTTTTCTTATTCTTAGAATGATTTTATGCTCTTCTGAAGCACCTCGCGGGATATTTAAGCATGAAAGATTTGCTGGGTTTTTTCTATTACTTTTTACTATAGGCTATTCTTATATTATTTTTGTTTCCTTCCATTGATTCTTTGGTCAAGAATTGTCTTCAAATTTTTTTCATCTGATTGAAATTAAGTGGATGCCATGAAAAAAGAAGGACCAAAACCCCACCTATCAACTAGCCGGAGCTGAGGGACAAGGTCCTCTTCCCGGCCACCGGCAGTCAAAGCGGCAGGCAAGGAAGGTGGATCCACGGGCTTGCCAGCGAAAATCGAGTGGAGAAAGGCTTTTCCTAATCACCTTGCGAGAGGCGAAAGAAAAGAAATTTGTTGTACCATATGGTAGATGTATACTTATTCGTGGACGGAGGGACAAATGCATGGCTTGAAAATTCCTACAATGTCACCGTAAAAAGAATCTACAATACCCGAAAAAAAGAAAGTGAAACGGATTGACCCAAGACCTTTTTTTCAGGTTAAGAATCAGTTCAAAAGATGCATGAATAGAAGAAATGGGCCAAACAATCCTACAAAATCGAAATGGACCGCACGAAATACTGAAGTCCAGTTCAAAACTCATCACATTGAAAATTGGCCGAAGAACGCATAAAATATCACAGCCCAGCAAAAACAATTCAACCCAATGGGGAAAATATTACCAGAGCCAGGTTTGGACCTATGCATTATGGGCCCTCTACGCTTTCCGCTGCGGCTCTCTGATGTTTCTTATTGAAATTGCGATGTCCATTTTGCTTATCGGTGAAGTGCCACGCTGATCGAGTCCGATTCATGCCACAGATCGAAACGTGCAACTGAGTTGAGGGTTGCGGATGCAGTGAGCATCTCAACTCTCAAGTAGACAAGTAGTACAGCTGCTCAGATAGCACTAGCAGCTTGTAGGAGCCGGAGTTGCTGGAGTAGTCGTAAAAAATATTTTTACTCTACCACGTATGTTTTTTGGCCCTGCCTCGATCGCTCACAACACGTACGAATTGTATGTTACAGTTACCAGCAACTTTGGCTTAACTGTTTCAAGCCTGCAACTGCCATTAAGATGCACTGGCTGCAAAGATTAAGTGTCGGTGCGGACGACTTTGAGCAGTTGACTTGACTTGGGGTCTCCGAGCAGCTATTTAGCTAGACTAGATCATCATTACATTAGGTTAATCTAGATGTTCGGACAATTTGTTGACTTGACACACTTGTCGTTGCAGTTAGAGTACTTTTTTATGAAAGATGGCTACTCATCTTCAGTTGCTACTGCAATTTTTGATGATTGCTTATTTATGTCCTTAGATTTTAACCATGTAATATATGAACACTGTGTTAGAGAGTGTAATCAAGTAGCTCACGAACTAGCTAGGATAGCTAAGTTTTCTCCTCCCGGATTTTGGATGGATTCTGGCCCGAGCGCGTTCATTCAAAAGCTTGTAAGTGATGCCACTATTTCGACACTTGAATAAAGGAGGAGATGTTTTGTCAAAAAAAAAAGAACCTAAAGATCTAGCTTCTACCGCCAGCGGACTAGCTTCCGCTGCCGGCCTCCAGCAGCTCCCCTCCGTCGGCGACTTCGGTCGTCGGTGGTGACGGGGTCGCCGGATTCACGTGTGTGGATCATCTTTTAGGCTCTCGTAGTTTAGGTTTTTAGATTGTTCATCGTTTCTGCTTCGGCGGCAGCGATGGCGGCGCTGAATAAAGTTTCTTCAGATCCTACTTCGACGAGGCGATCGGTCCTGTCCTTGGGGATGGATTTGGAAATCAGTCTGTTCAAGTAAGGATGGTGTGGCGGCAGTGACATCCTCGTAGTGGACCTGTGTCCTCGGGCTCCGTTGTTGCGACGATGTTTGCTCCAACACCGGCGCGGAGCTTGGGAGGTAGTCCAGGAGCGGATGCAGATTGTGGTCTGCATCGGCGGCATCTGGAAGATGGTGGATCGTGTGCTGGTTCGTGGTTCGTGGATGGCAGGTATGGTTTTCTCCTCCGGCATCTTAGTCGTGTGGGGGTGGCAGATCTGGAGTTTGATGGCGTGTCCGGAGTGTTGCCCCGGTCTGATTCGTTCAACAGTAATGGTTTCGCTTTTGGTGAACCACCTTGGAGGTCCACAAACCTGCATATCAGCGATGGAGTCGCTTGGAGCTTGGGTGTGAAGGGATCCGTCATTGTTTCCTTTGATGGCTGCTATGGTGGTCCCGGAGACCTGTGACGGGCGTTGGTGTCAAGTTCAAAGTTTTCTTCGGTCTTAATTGTAATTTTACTTCTTGGTTGTTATTCCTTTGTGCAAAGCCTAGCATTTTGCTGTCTTTTAAGTTTTGCCAGGTCGATTTGTACGTGGCTTGTACTATGATCTTTATGTTATAAATGAGACACGTATTACCACGTAAAAATATATATACATTAACCCTAAATACCGCAAAAAAGAATCAGTTACCACTAAAAAATGTTGCTCGTTCAATTGCACTGGCTTGGAGTATAGTGTCGCTCACGGTCCATTCCTCCTCTTCGTGTTGTCTTTCTTCTCTATTTATTTTTCCTTTTTATCATTTCTTTCAAATAAAATATTATACTCTAAAAGACAAAAATCAATCTTATTATAGCAAAGAAATAGAAACAAACAAATGAATTATTAAGTTGATCTGCATGAGAGGAAACTTCATCTTCATTTGATTTGAATAGCCAAAATAAATAATAAAATAATTATGTTTTCCTTTTTCCAAAAAAAGAAATGAAGGTCTTCATGAGAAAAAACTCTTTGCCACCACTGTGTCCATAAGAAATGAAGTTATTGTACACATGCAACTATCGCCCCCCCCTGTCCCTCCGCCCTCTGACAAAAAACAAAGTCCAATTGCAGGCATGTTGCAAGACATTTAATTCTAGTCAGGGGATGATACTTGCAGTTGAATACCTAGTGTACATATGCAACCCCCGACCCACTTCTCCCATCGCCCTCCGACAAAACAAAGTCCAGTTGTAGGCATGTTGGAAGACATGCAGTTGCGGTCAGGTGTGACACATGCAGTTGCGTGCCTAGTATACACATGCAACTGTCCCCCTCTCCCGCCATCCTCTGAAAAAAATAAAGTCTAGTTGCATCCGTCTTGGAAGGTATGCAATTGCAGTCTGGGCCGATCTTCCAGTTGCATGTGTAGTGTACACATGCAACAACCCCCACCTCTCGCACCCCCTCTAACAAAGCAAGTTCAGCTGCATTAGTGTTGGGAGACATGCAGTTGCAGTCAAGGGTTACACTTGCAGTTGCATGCCTACTGTACACATGCAGCTCTCCCCTCTCTCGTCACCCTCCGACAAAACAAAGTCTAATTACATCCGTGTTGGAATACATGTAATTGCAGTCTGGGCATATGCTTGCAATTGCATGTGTAGTGTACACATGCAAATGCCCTCCCCCACCTCTCCCAACCCCTCCAACAAAACAAAGTTCAGCTGCAATCGTTTTGGGAGATATGCAATTGTAGTCGAGAGGAGAGACATGCAGTTGCATGCCTAGTATACACATGCAACGACCCCCCTCTCCTGCCATGCCCTCCTACAAAACTAAGTGCACTTGCATCCACGTTGGAATACATGCAATTGCAGTCCGGGTCGATGGTTGCAAATGCATGCCTAATATACACATGCAACTATCCCCCCTCCCGCCACCCCTCCGACAAAACAAAGTCTAGTTGCATCCGTGTTGGAAGACATGCAATTGCAGTCTGGGCCGATGCTTGCAACTGCAAGCGTGGTGTGCGCATGCAACTGCCCCCACCTCCCCTACCCCTCTAACAAAACAAAGTTCAGTTGCATTCGTGTTGGGAGACATGCAATTGCAGTCGGGGCTTACACTTGCAGTTGCATTCCTATTGTACATATGCAAACTGTCCCCCTTTCCCGTCGCCCTCTGACAAAACAAAGTCCAGTTAAATCCGTGTTGGAAGACATGCAATTTTAGTCTAGGTCGTTGCTTGCAATTGCA
>NC_041385.1:6347162-6348054 GCF_002162155.2 Triticum dicoccoides | reverse complement strand
TCACACTCCCTCCAACAAAGCGAAGTTCAGTTGCATTTGTTTTGGGAGAAATGCAGTTGCAGTCGGGGGCGACACTTGCAGTTGCAAGACTAGTGTACACATGGAACTATGCCCCCTCCCGTACCCTTCGACAAAACAAAGTCCAGTTGCATCCGTATTGGAAGACATGTAATTGAAGTCCGGCTCGATGGTTGCAATTGCATGCCTAATGTACGGATGCAATTGTTCCCCCTCCTTCCGGCCCTCCGACAAAACAAAGTCTGGTTGCATCCGCGTTGGAAGACATGCAATTGCAGACTGGGTCGTTGCTTGCAATCAATTGCATGCTTACTGTACACATGCAAATGTCCCTCCTCTTCCGTCGTCTGACAAACAAAATCCAATTGCAAGCATGTTGAAAGACGTTTAGTTCCACTCGGGGGTGGGGGGGTGGAGGGTGGGGGCGAAAATTGCAGTTGCATGCCTCATGTACACATGCAACTGCTTCCCCTCTCCCACCCCTCGGACAAAACAAAGTTCAGTTGCATTCGTGTTGGGAGGCATGCAATTGCATGCCTGTGTAAACATGTAGTAGCCCCCCCTAGTACAGAACCATATCAACAAACACATGGATTCACTGACTAACAAAAAACAAACACAAGGAAAAAAGTACCGTGTAAGACCGCTCTTCAGACTCTACCCCATGTTGATCAAAGCATGAGATATACATGTCCATACCACCGACAAAAAAAATTTCAAAACAGATTTTACTCCAAAAAAACAGTATACACTACAAAAATACCTACGTAAATCTAATCTATGATTAATATATGTCCAAAAGAATTCCAAAAAACACAAAAATGTAACCCCCCCTACTTTTTATTTGTGAGCAAAATGAAACCGCTACTTGAAT
>NC_041385.1:6344653-6346832 GCF_002162155.2 Triticum dicoccoides | reverse complement strand
TTTAGCGCCGATGGCCGAAAATCAGCCCAGTCGCGCCCCCAGGACCTCATTTAGCGCCGGTTTGGGCCAAATCCAGAGCTGGCGATCACGACCCGAACCCAAGCGCCCGGGTGTCGCCTGGGGCGCCGGTAGAAGCGAAAAGGGGCGTGGGGCCGCTCTGTCGGCGAGAGGAGGCCCTTTTCCTGCCGTTTCCTCCCACTTCCCCCCTCGGCTTCCCTCTCATTCTCCATTCCTCCCGCCAAACTCCGCCACCTCCCTTCCGAGCCGGCCGCCATGCCACCGAAGAAGTATGTGTTCCCCCGCGTCGCGACGGATGCCACAGCCGCCGCCGTTGCCCAGCCGAAGCAGAGGAAGCAGAGGGCGCCGTCGTCCAAGCCCCGGGCATGACCAACACCAACTGGAAGGCGGAAGTGCAGCGTCGGGAGGGCGTCACCGCCGATAGGCGCAACAGGGCCAAGAAGGTCTGGGAAAGGGCGGCGCTCGCGGCCGCAGCGGCAGCGGAGCACGCGGAGCACTCGGCGGCCGAACAAGCCGAGGTGGCTCGTGCGGGGATGATGAATCCGCCCGGCGGCCACGGCCCGCACGCGGCCTGGAGCCAGCAAAGTTTCGGATCCTCTACTCGCAAGCCTCCTCGTCGCATCTTGGCGACGCCGACGCGACGGAGGCCGTCATGGAAGACATCACCGCAGCCGGCTCGGCTGCCGCCGCCGCTTCCCACGGGTTCACTACCCAAGACGGCTCGATTGATCTCGGCGACATGGACGGCGAGCTCGACTACGGCGAGGAAGAGCCGGAGGAGGAGGAGGAGGAGGAGGGGGAGGAGGAGGAAGAAGAACAGGAGGAGGAGCCGACGCCGACGAGGAAAGGCAAGAAGAAGAAGAAGAAAAGGACGACCAAGACCGGCGAGCCGTGCATCAAGTCGGCGTACAAGGAAGATGAGTGCCTCGCCAAAGCATGGAAAGTCGTTTGCCTCGACCCGATCACCGGCACGAACCAGAACATCGACACGTATTGGTACCGCATCAAGGCCGAGTTCGACGAGCGCAAGCTTGTCGACCCCTAGTTCAAAGGCGTCCACATGCAGCGGGGGTCGAAGGTGATTACGAACCATTGGGGGCTCATCCAAACGGCGTGCAACAAATGACATGGGATTGTCGAGGAGGTCGCGAATCGCCCGGAGAGCGGCACTAGCGTCGAGGATCAAGTACATCACACCGCCCCCTCCCTATTCCTCTCGCCATGTGCGCGCCCACGCCGACTGATGCTCGCTCTTCGGCGCAGCTAATGCGCATGTTCGGCATGTACCGCGACGACAACAACGGCTAAGAGTTCAAGTACCTCCACGTCTTCAATCGGATCGACAAGTGCGAGAAGTGGGCGGATATCCGACGCACCCTCGCCAAGGCCACCCTCGCCATGGCCAAGGAGACGTACAAGCCGGATGCGCCGACCCCGGGCGCGGCCGACGGGCGCCCAAACGGCAACAAAGGGGCCAAGAAGGCGAAACACGCCGAGTCGACTGCCGCACGCGTGCAAGAGTCCATCAAGCACTGCGTCGCCGACGCCAAGACCAGGGCCACCCTGCGAGAAGAGAAAACTGAGGCGCGGTGGGCTGCTTTGATGACGAACAACGCCATCAAACTTGACTTGCTCCGGTCCAACGTCGCCGCGAAGAAGAGGAACAACGACCTGGCTTTCTTGATGGGCGGCGCTGACATGCTCTAGAGCAACGACGAGAAGCTCAAGGCATGGTTCCTGGCGGAGCGCGGCCTCATCCTGAACCAGATACCGGTGACGCCAACGCCAACGCCACCGCCCAGCCCGACTAATGATGCCTCCGCGACGCCCAGCAGCACAGAAGCCGCGCCGACCAGTCCAGAAGCCGCGCCGACCCCTCCCAGCCTGCGCACGCTGATGACGACGCCGCAGGGCGACCTTGGCGTTTGATGCGTTCCTTGCGCGTCCTTTCTTTTTTTTGTGCGCCGAACTATTGCCTATCCTTTCATTTGATCGCCGAACTGTGGCACCGGTGGCCGAACTATTGCGGTGATCGCTGGATTATGGCTATTTTTGGAGCGGGAATAATCAAGTTTGAATATGGGGCGCCAGGATGGGGCGGCACCTGGGGGCGTGGCTGGGGCCTTGGTCGCCCCCAGGGCTTAAAAATCACCGGGTGGAC
>NC_041385.1:6342989-6344390 GCF_002162155.2 Triticum dicoccoides | reverse complement strand
AGAACTCTATTTATATCAAGAATCTCCGCTAGTTATATCTACTACTGGAAAACTCTATTTGATCCATACTACTGGAACTGAAAAACATACTCCCACATCTGTATCAGCGAATGAATGAAAATATACAAAGGAAAAAAGAAGACAAAACAAAGGGGTGAAGGAGATAACTTTTTTTTTAGTAACGGGTGAAGGAGATAATTTTTTTTTTTGAGGATGGGTGAAGGAGATAACTTATTCCATCACTCGTGGAAAAGGAGCACACCCATCTGCCCGTCCCCCTCTGTCTTCCGTGTAAACAGTGTGGCAGCCCAACAAAAAAATGACAGCGCAACACGGCATTTCCTATTTGGCGCCACAGGCGCCAGTTAACGTGCATTTTGTTAACTAGCGCCAGTGGCGTCCGCAAAATGGGCCGGCTCATCTAGGCGCCGGTTGACCATTTTTTTTTTTGAAAATTCTGTGAATTGTTTTGAGATTGATGAACTTTTTTGAATGTTGATGGACTTTTTCTAAATTTAATGAACATTTGTCTTGAAAATAGATGAACTTTTTTTGCTTTTATGAACTTCTTTTTTCAGTTCCATGAACTTTTTCTGAAAATACATGATTTTTTTAATTTCTATGAACTTTTTTTAAATTTAATGAACTTTTGCTAAATTGGATGAAGTTTTTTTCAATTTGAAAGAACTTTTTTTAAATTGATGAACTTTAAAAAATTATGAACCTTTTTTAAAGATAAGAACATATTTTTTTCAAATGGATGAACTTATTTTCTTTAAATCTGTAAACCTTTCTTCATTTCATATTTTTATTTTCGTAAAAAGACTAAAAAAACTTTGGGCACCACGCTAGTGGGCCGGCCCATGCTAGAAGCGCTGCAGGCGTTGGATCGTTAACGGGTGCCTGCAGCGCTGTATAGGAGCTCCGTCTCAACTCCTGCCACAGCCCACCGCCCAAGCCAAGCCACTCGACACCAGAAAAAGGCCCAAAATAGACAAACAAATGAAAACGGGTCGGTCGCTTGCCTTATACGCATGCCAATCGAGACAAAGCAAACCCCATGCGCAAATCGTGAAGCAAGGAACGATCAAACGGTTAAGATGTCGACTGAGACAAGTCAACTAAGATTTAGCAGCATTGTTTCCTGAAATAGAAATATACTATCACTAGTAGAAAAGAGGGCTTTGGTCCAGGCCAGGTTTGCCCATTAGTCCCGGTTCTGGATTGAACCGGGACTAAAGGGTGCCGGCCGGGCCACGTGGGTCATTTGTCCCGGTTCGTCTGGACCTTTTAGTCCCGGTTGGTGCCACGAACCGGGACTAAAGGGTGCGATGCCCATTAGTACCGGTTCGTGGCACCAACCGGGACTAAAGGGTTAGACCTTTAGTCCCGGTTCGTGCC
>NC_041385.1:6331720-6342803 GCF_002162155.2 Triticum dicoccoides | reverse complement strand
AATGATGAAAATGTCAAAAAAATAAAAGAAAATAAGTTTCCCATGTGATATGTGGTCTAGTTGTTGGGAAAATTTGCAAATGTTAATTTCGACTTTATTTGCAAAATCTCTCTAGAATTTAGTAAAATGGGCATAACTTTTGCATACTAACTCGGATGAAAAAGTTTTTATATGAAAAATCATCTACTCGAAAAGTTACATCCAAATTTAATCGGGGGAACCCCGTTAAACATTTTTAAAATCCTCAAAAACCTAATAGAAAAAAAGTTACAGGGCTTTTAAGATCTAGAGTGGAAAAAATCGAAAAAATTTCAAACTGCGTGGTCAAACTGTCGTCAAACAATGGTATAACTAATTATTCTAGAATATTAGTGTTACTAAATAATTATTTTAGTTATTTTGAATTTTGGTCAAATCTGGTCAAACTGTGGTCAAACTGTGGTCAAACAATGGTCAAACTAATTATTCAAGAAATTTTAGTGTTACAAAATAATTATTGTTTTTTACAACAATAGTTTCAAACTCAAACAGTGAAATGTGTCACTTCATGCTCACGCAAAATTCCTGAGGGTTAATAGGATTGACATCTTACTATTGTTAGGAAAACAACAAGTGGAGACTTAGAAACGAGGGAGAATAGAACCTGGAAGTTAAGCGTGCTCAGGCTGGGGGAGTCGGAGGATGAGTGACCTTTTGGGAAGTGATGAGGGGTGATTAGAGATTAGAGGATAAATTGAGCAGTGATGAGGGATGGTGATTAGAGATTAGAGGTTAAAATAATTCAGAAATTTGAAAATAAAAAAAAATTCAAAAATTTATTTTTTAAAAATATTTTAAAAAAGAAAAATCACAAAATTCCCTTTAGTCCCGGTTGGTAACGACCCTTTAGTCTGGTTCAAGAACCGGAACTAAAGGCCCTTATGAACCGGGACTGATGCCCCCTTTTCTACTAGTGTATCAGGTTATTTCCCTGGGAATTGCTAGGGATCAGACAACTGATCCTAGCTTCCTATAAGACCAGTCCCTGGTCGCAAGATTAGAAGCGTCACAGTCGTTGATGACTGCAAAAGGCTCCATGCATCTCTCGTGAGTTGTTTCCAAAACTAGGCGCTAATCAAGTGGGATTGCTATTAACTACCGACCGATTTAATATCTCCTGTTTTTCTGAAAACAAATAAGTCTAGTCAATTTTGGTCGGCGTTGGCGGAGAGAACATGGTGGCGTGGTGGTTCGTGAGCTCGGAGGCAAAGAGGGTTTGGAAACAAGGAGAGATTTGGGGGAGGAGGAACATGGTGACAGATACGGGGCAGGTGGATGCGTCGATTACGGGCGGTTAGAATGGGGTTTCTATGGAGTTGAGGACTGTGGGATGGAACACAAATCGACGACGCACAATCGGTTTGATGTTTTTGTATGATAGGAAGGGTTTCCCATTAATAAAGTAGCTGCATGCATCGTCCAGATGAAGAGGCCGGGGTCATCCTCCTTTTCAAAAATAAAAAAACACGACAAAATATGGATGGGATATGCAGAAGCAGGCCGAGGCAATAATAGAGGGAAAATGTATAAGACTACCTAGAAAAAATGGTGAGATAGCTGGGTATTTTGACTCAAAATGACTGTAGGCAGTGGTGAAATTCTTTTTTAAGTTCAAATATGTAGTTATTATTAATGTTGAGTTCACAGAAGTCTTACATGTGGCACGGAATAAGAGACTTGTTCACTTCCGCGCAGATTGGTGACCAGTGCATGATGGTGTTGAGAAGAAATTATCCTTTAAGTGGAGTTTGCACATGAGAATGACTGTACTAGCCGGGATTACTACTTGTTGCTGGACTGTTATTTGCAAAGTTTAGGCAGCCGTACCCTTCCAAAGTTGGTGCCGTCGAAAACATTTGTTGTGGACGCGTACAAGCTGGCCAGTTTGCAGTTTGGACGTGGTGCCATGGGAGAGTTGTCACGCGGTTTTCTTAATAAACAATCTCACTTTCGTGGAAACGCGCATGCGGTTGACGTGCACTAGTGGTCGTTGCCTCTCCTCCCCAAACGCATCGCCGCCCTTGGGGTCAGGCCGGAGCATGCGTTCATACATGGACAAGTGGTTACACACTACGATTACGTGCTTATATATTCACAGACAAGCATACATCCACATGCAGTCGAGACAGACAGATCTACAAGGTACTGTAGTATCAACTATCAAAGATGTTGAAGCCAGCGGCGTCATCTTCCTCATCGTCCGCCCGGTGCTGGGCGATGGTCGTAGCAGTGCTGATCCTGTGTGCAGCCAACGTTGAGCTTGTCCAGGGAGGTAATTAAGCATCAGCTTGTCCATACCCTCACTAAGCTCTGCTGTGATCAATGGACATCAGGGGTCTATATCATACGTTGTGTGCAGGTGGAAGGCAACCGCGGCCACCTCCGGCTCCCACCACAGAGAACCATCGTCCCCACGATGGGTGCCCTAACTGCAAGAACAACCCACCGTCTTCGCGGCCGCTTCTTCCTACTCCTCAGGCAGAAGCAGTGGCAGATGAGCATGGTGTTGGTGGCCAGAGTTAGCTAGGGCCCATCGGCCAACAGTTCATCTGTAATGACAGTACTTGCGCATCATTTCATATTTATGAGGGGTGTCGTGGAGTTCCATATATAGGTGGGCACTATCTAGGTAACTTGTGTTCCGGCTTCCACTGGCGAGTTCCGACTACAATGTCGAATCAGTGTTGCATCGTTTTTGAAGGCATTGTCTTGCTGTCCAAACTATCTAGGTTTTTCTTGATATTTGTGTGCATGTATGGTAAGTGTTGTAGTTATCATGCTAACAGTTGCCGGAAGTTCAAATATTGCCAAGTTCATGGCACATTCTTCCTTTTGTAAGAACTTTGGGAGCTTCAATCGAAAAAACAATTGGTTGTGTGCATCTTAGAACATAGCAACATGCAATGGCCCACAAGGGTGACTCTTCCAGTGTCCGATAAAAAGGAATATAGCTTATTGGTGCCTATATTAACCTCAGGAAAAGTTCAGAATCAAAAGGATGGCCAATGCTTGGTGAGAATGCAGGGCACATGACCTCAAAAATTTGGGGCACCGCGCGATGTCATGAGCTATTAGAATATAGATGGAGTGATCTAGTTTTAAAAGGGAGAAAAGAAAAAGGCCTAACTAGCCAGCCCACTATGGTTGATGCCTGTCAGCTAAAAGTGGGAAGTTAATCAACCATACAGTGTTAGTCCCGCTCCTGAAGGTACTCAGTCCAACTCTTCTGACTTAGTTTCTCCCCATTAGCATTTTCAGTGTGCTCTATAAGATTGCTTCCAAAGTCAAAGATAGCTTCGGAACAATCAACCTTCGTTCCTAGTCGGTTAATCACCACCAATATTATTCTAGCATATGAGTGCTCATTGTCGCAGCTAATAAATCCGGCATATCACTTGGTAGCGTGTCCTAGCTAGCTAGGCGACTTGGCGGGATGGTAACATGAGTGAGGTTTTACCGAGCTTCGAGCTCTCCACAGGAGATAATACCCTATGTCCTGCTTGTGTTTATTGTGTTGGATTGTGTACAAAATATAGCTAATGTATTGAGATTGTATGTGATCTACGACGAGCCCAACCTCAGGCTTATATAACATACGGGGGTCCTAGGGTTTACATAACTAGGTCGGCTACTTCGGTGGAGGCAGAGTCCACGGCTTCGATATCGTCGAATTGTACACCAAGTCTCCTGGAATCTTCATGTAATCCGTAATCTTCCAGAAACGTCCTAGAGGTCCACAGCTCGGCCCATCATGCCGGAAACCGACGTGGCGAGGACCCCCTTGGCCAGGACAGCGACACTCACATTTTTATGAACCGCAAAAAGGGCGTGAAACATAACCATTGTGCACTTAAGACATGATGAAAGCTTGATCCATCACATCCATCGGCAAAGTAGATAAGTAAGCGTTGATCAAAATTGGTTTGCCGCAATTGATGCGTCCCTACCCGTGGACCCACTCGCTTGGTCACTCTGTCAATGGGAAACGCGAAGTCAATGATCTAAGGTGCCTACGGTGCGTAAGCGGCAAGCTGGCAACCCAAGGTAGGAAATAGGGATTGCGCCCAATCGGCAATTCATCAGCATGCAGTATATGAAAGCTTTTGATAGGGTCGTATGGCAGTTTGGAGGTAATGATGATCAAATTGAGATTATGTGCTCACTAGGGCTCAATTATTAATTATTAATAGATGATGCCCCGCGCGTTGCTGCGGGAACCGTGTTAAAACCAATGCATAAATAAGTGCTTAAAACCAGTGAGAACAAATGTAAGAGTTTTACTTATTTAAAATGATAAAACATAAAAGAAGTGTGTGTGACAAAATGATGTACTCCCTCCGTCCGAAAATACTTGTCATCAAAATGGACAAAAACAGATGTATCTCAAACTAAAATACGTCTAGGTACATCCCCTTTTATTCATTTTGATGCCAAGTATTTCCGGTCGGAGGGAGTATAAAAGAGAGAAAAAAATCCCCACAAAAAGAAGACATGATTGATGAAGTGGTGTTGTTTGAGTTGATAGGTTAATGAAAAATGCACGCATGTGTTGGGAAAAGAAGACATGCATGACCAATAAGGTTGCATAATTTACATTAATGCAAACAGTAACTTATGAGCACATGCATGACTCCTTGATGCCATACAATTTTGATCGGAAGGCTATAAATAATTGAGGTGATGTGGAAGCACGCATGTGTAGAGAAATCTAGTAGTGGGGGCTAGCTATTTAGATATAGAAGATGAGTATGGTTTTTTCAGTATCTTTCTTGGTTGTTTTAAGTGATGGCAAGTTTGGGTGTTCAAGTCTTCGATATCTGCAATGGAGATTAAATCTCTTCATACTTGTTTTTATTGGTAGCAGAGGGCCTATCGTGCACGCTAAAAGTCGGCCTTGCCGTCTCAGCTAGTGAACCACTTGCTCTTTGTTGATGGCAGCCTGTTGTTCTTTTAAAGCGAGGGTGATACAACAAATTGGAATCCCACTCTCTTATCGAAACTACTATATGGACACGACGCACGATACTAAATCTTGCGGCTGGGCTGCAATTTTTGCTATCTATGGACGGTTCTAACCATGGGGTCATGCAAACATCGGCTGCAAGTCAACGTGTGCATAGCAGCACTCATCTCTTATTGCCGGGATTACTATTTGTTGTTGCTGGACTGTAATATCCAGCAATGGTGGCAGGATGACGTGACAATTCCCCTTCCTCCCTCCGCGTGGCCTCCCGCGAGGCGGCCCGGAGGCCAACCCCAACCCTCACCGCCGCTCCCTCCTCCCCCCTCCTCCTCCCTCGCCGCCGCCCAAGGGCGCGGCCGGGCGAAGCCCTGCTGCTGCCGGCGGCGGCGGGGCCCCTTTGTCTCCCCGCTCGGGCGGTGCTGGCGCGGCCCGGCGACCCGGGCCGGGTCGTGGCGCTGTGGCCGGGCTCCATGGCGGCTCCCTGACGTCCCTTCCTCTGTCCGCGGCGGGCGGCTAGGCGGGTGGCGCGCATGTGCCCGAGACGGCGGCGACTCCTGCACGGCCAGATCTGGCTCATGGCGGCGCGGCTGCGGGCGGCGCGGGCTGCCGGTGGCCACCTCTGCCGTGGCCGCGGCATGTGGTGGTGGCACCGCGGCAGTTGGTGGTGGTGGTGCGGGCTGGAGGTTGGAGGTGGCGGCCGCGACGGCTCTTCCGGATCTGGCCTCTCGGCGGCGCGGGCCGCGACGGCTAGGGCTGCGGGTGGCGGCCCTGACCGAGGCCCCCTCGGCTGGTCGGGGTGGCGGCGGCTCCGGCGCTTGGAGCTCGCTGGGCGACGCGGATGGGCAGCGGCCAGGCGGGGCTGCTGCTCTAGCCGTGGGCGGCGGCATGGGTAGGTCTCGGTGGCCTATCGGTGTCGTGGCGGCTTCATGGTGGCTCGATGGATCTGTCCACGGCATCGGCCGACTTCTCCGGCGTCGGTTTGTCTGCGTTCGGGCAGTCTCGACCTTCACCCCATCTCCTCGTCGTCCGGGCGCTTCTCCCATCAAAGGGCTGGTCCTCTCCCAGCTGCGGTCCACCGCTCGTCTCGCGCCCGATGCCGCAGGACAGAGCTCGTCTCGCGCACGATGCAGCAGGACCGAGCTCGTCTCACGCATGATGCAGCAGGACTAACCTCGTTCCCTCCTCGTTGCTGCAGGACCGAGCTCATCTTGTGCTTGGGGCAGCAGGATGGGTCGGTGGATGCCAGTTCTGGCCGACCTATTGGGTCTCGACGCTGGGGGTCGCGCAGGGGCGCGAAAGGTGGGACCTTTCAGCTCGTCTCTTTCGTTTGGGTGCGGCGGGTCACGGGTGAGGTGGTGTCGAGATCTTGGATGCTGGGGCGGCGGCCCCACTACTAGGAAAAGGGCTATAGATGATATGGCCTCTAATGGCGCACCAGACATGTGGTGCGCCACTATTATATAGCAGTGGTGCACCATGTGTCGGTGCGCCATTAGTGTGATAGACACTAATGGCGCACTAGACACACGGTGCTCCACTAGTAACATTTTTTTTATTTTCCCAAAAATACTAATGGCGCACTAGGTTTCAGGGCGCCATTACTAGTTAAACTAGTAATGGCGCACCAGCCAAAGAGTGCGCCATTACTATATTTTTTTTTGCAAAACTACTAATGGCGCACCACCAGCTAGTGCGCCATTAGTAACCAGGGTTACTAATGGCGCATTTGTAGGTGGTGCGTCATTAGTAACCTGGGACCTACTTGATATTTTGGATAGCCACACCTACACACTCACTTTTCCCACTTCATTCTCTCTGCCTCCTCCTCCAAGCTTGTCTCGGCTGCCTCCTCCTCCTCACCTCATTTGCACCATAGATTCATCCAAATTAAGTGGTTAAATTACCTTTTTTCATAGATAAGTAAGAGGAAAACTATCTTTATGTTGTAAATCTACTTTTTTTCTCCGTCCAACAACATGCACATGCACTTTTTATGGCCTAGCTAGATCTATGTATGTTTGTGGTGTTGCATATGTTTGTGGTGCTGCATATATGTTTGTGTTTGCAGGTACCGGTATTTGAAGTGCGATAGTTGCCAATATTTTGCCGGAATGTTGATTCATTTCCGTTTTGACGAGAATTTTGGCACTATGCATTCTTTTTGGTCCTATTTTTAGGCAAAGTCATGCCAAATTTTTTCTTGGTTCTAAAATATCGTTTTGTTCTACCCCGCAGGTGACCCTGGTCCGCACAATGACCGAAGGCATCATGAATAGGTTTTTGAGCTCCGCGAAGGCCGAGATGCTTCAAAAGAACGAGATGGAGATAAGATGTCCGTGTCGAAGATGCAAGCTGAGGAGCCTTATGGACCCCGATTCCGTACAGGTGCGGGACCACCTGCTCTTGCGTGGTTTCATGGATGGCTATCAGTGGCAAGGTGATGAAGATGATTATGAAGTCGTCCATGGGGGCCGGGCAAGAATTGAGGAAGGGCAGCAAGACAACCGCGGCGAGGGCGGGCGAGAAGACAAAGAATCTCCAGGACATGATCACGACGGTGATGCTGTACACAGTCATCATGTAGAAGATGCCGGACATGATGATGAGGAAGATGCCGGAGCAGACGACGATGGACCATCGATGGGCTGGGTCCAGGACCCTCATATTCAAGAGCTACTTCTCAAGCAGACGGATAATGCAAGAGTTGCCGCCCGAGAGAAAGTCAAGTTGGATCAACTAGAGATAGACGTGGTTACTCCATTGTATGAAGGATGCAGGCCCGAGGATACACGCCTGAAAGTAACGCTCATGGCTTTGGAGATGAAGGTAAAACACAAAATGACCGACGCATGCTTCGACGAGAACATGTCATTCTGGCGCGAACGTCTTCCCAAGGGGAACAAGTGCCCGACCAGTTTCGAGGAGGCGAAGAAAATCGTGTGTCCTCTGGATTTACCGCACGTGAAATACCATGTGTGCATGAACAATTGCATCATTTATCGGGACGAGCACGCGGAGTCTAACATATGTCCGGTGTGCGGCGTCACTCGATACAAGGAGAGGAAGAAAGCTCCTCGAAAAGTGGTGTGGTACTTTCCGATCACTCCTCGTCTGCAGCGGTATTTCGCGGACCCTAAGGTAGCAAAGCTCCTGCGTTGGCACGCGGATAGGGAGGAGAAGAAGCAATAAGATGACGCAAATGATCCGGAGATAAATAAAAAAGACAAGATGCTGAGTCACCCTAGGGATGGGAGCCAGTGGCAAGCGTTGAACTTCGAACACCCAGAATTTGGGAAGGATCCAAGGAACATCGTGCTTGGCGCGAGCACCGATGGAGTCAACCCATTTGGCAGCCAGAGAAGCACACATAGCACCTGCCTGTGTTTGTGTGGATGTACAACCTTCCCCCCTGGTTGTGCATGAAGAGAAAGTACATTCACATGAGTATGCTAATTGAAGGGCCGAAACAACCAGGGAACGACATCAATCTGTATCTGGGGCTGCTGAAAGAGGAGCTAGACACGCTGTGGAAAATGCCAGCCAATACGTGGGACGCCACAGAGAAAGAATATTTCCCTATGAGAGCCGCACTGCTCACGACGGTGCACAACTATCTCGGTTACTGATATGTCGCGGGGCAGGTGGTCCATGAATTTTCTGGATGCGTTAGGTGCATGGATGACACAGTATCGCTAGCTAGATAGAGATCCCGGGTCTTCGAAAACCGTATTCATGGGACATCGAAGGTGGCTTCGCGACGATGACACATGGAGGAATCACAAGGATCTGTTCGATGGTGAAACCGAATCCCGAAGACGCCCGCTTATGAGGAGCGGCGAGGAAATAGACGAGTTATTGAAAAACTGGAAAGATTGCCCACTGCCGGGAAAGAAGCAAAAGGCGCCAGAGCTAGGAAAGAAGCGAAAGGCGCCAGAGCCGCTGCTGAAGGTATGGAAAACAAGGTCTGTTTTCTGGGACTTCCCTTACTGGAAGATCCACCGTGTGCCTCATAGCCTTGATGTCATGCATATCACGAAGAACGTGTGCGAGAGTCTGCTTGGTACCCTGCTCAACATGCCAGAGAGGACCAAAGATGGGCCGAAAGCAAGGGCAGACTTGAAATCAATGGGCATCAGGGAGGAGCTTCACGCTAATGATGATGATGATGAGGCGAAGCAGGACACGGAAAGTTGTCGCAAAGGCAAAAAGGCCAAGAAGACCGGAAATGACTTCTCTCCCGCGTGCTTCACTCTAAGTCAGTAGGAGATCGATCAGTTTTTTACCTGCCTCATAGGAGTAAAACTTCCTTACGGTTACGCGGGGAAGATAAGCAGATACCTAGACCCAGCGAAGCAGAAGTTCAGCGGGATGAAATCTCACGACTGTCACGTGCTGATGACGCAGATACTTCCAGTTGCAATCCGTGGGATCATGGACGCGCACGTCCGTGAAACGCTATTTGGCCTATGTAACTTTTTCGACGTCATCTCTCGGAAGTAGGTTGGCGTGAGGCAACTCGGAAGGCTACAGGAAGAGATCGTGGTGATACTATGCGAGCTTGAGATGTACTTCCCGCCCGCATTCTTCGATGTTATGGTGCATCTGCTGGTCCCTATTGTGGAGGATATCATCCAACTCGGGCCGACGTTCCTGCACAACATGATGCCGTTCGAAAGGATGAATGGTGTCATCAAAGGATACGTTCGCAACATGTCACGTCCAGAGGGAAGCATAGCCAGGGGCTTTCTGACCGAAGAGTGCATCTCCTACTGTACAAATTATCTAGGCATCAAGAACCCCGTTGGTCTGCCCGTCAACAGGCACCTTGGCAGGCTCGCTGGATGGGGTCACCGTGATGGTCGCCGAGAAATGCATGTCGACTTCGAGGGTCGACTCGCCGACTTTGAAAGAGCAAACCTAGTCGCGCTACAACACATAGACGTGGTCGATCCTTGGGTGGTAGAGCACAAAACCTTTATTGAGAAGACGTACAAGGACCGAGGCCAACAGAGGACGTACGGAGATATAATCAAAGAGCACAACTCATGTTTCACGCGTTGGTTCAAGCAGAAGCTTCTGACGTCGTAGCCTTTACATGAGGATTCTTCCGCGGAAGAACAACTCATATTCGCCTTGTCACAGGGCGCCGAGCACAAGCTGATGACGTATGAGGCGTAAGATATCAACGGCTACACATTATACACCGAGGGAAAGGACATGAAGAGCGATGGTTATCGGAGCTCCGGGGTAATGATGGAATCCTACACCGGTAACGACAAGGATAGATACTACAGAAGGATCGAGGAGATCTGGGAGCAGAGCTACACTGGAGAGAAGGTCCCGATGTTCCGTGTCAGATGGGCCAAGAGCATCATTTCACCACCATGGTTATACCCGAAGCCAAATCCAAGAACGCGGGCGCAAACGTCACCGCGAAAAATGAGCCATGGATACTGGCTTCCCAAGTGGACCAATGCTTCTTCATTACTGACCCGCCAAAGCTCAGTCGTGTTGTCGTGAGGAGAGGCAAAAGGAAGATCATCGGAATGGATGAAGTCGCCAATGAGCAAGACTTCGACAAGTACGGCGACCTGAAGATGGAACATGACGACAACGATGAAGTCTCAGCATATACACCACAAGAAGAAGCAGGACCACCCTACCTAAAGGATGTCCGTTCAAGAGAAGAACTCCATTTACGAAAAATAAGGGCAAGAAGATTGTGAACAGATAGCTAGCTAAGATCGATTGTATTTAAATTGTAGCCTTCATTTCTCGATTGTATTTCATGGGCACTTTTTGAATTCATGAATATTTTTAAATTTCATGGGCACTTTTTGAATTCATGAATATTTTTTCAAATTTGATGATATTTTTTCATATTCAGTATGAAAAAATATTGAATATTCATGAGGACACTCGCTCTCGATCCCCCTCCATCTCGATCGCTATCCCACCTCGTCAGATCCGGTCCCCCTCGCCGCCGAGCACCCCCCGCACCCACTCCCCCACTCCACTGGCCGCCGCCGCCGACCCACCGCACCCTCCCCCGCCGCCGCCGACCCCCGCACCCTCTTCCCC
>NC_041385.1:6330920-6331482 GCF_002162155.2 Triticum dicoccoides | reverse complement strand
TTATATTTTCAAATAACAAATTTGATGATATTTTCAAATAATAAATTTGATGATATTTTTTCATATTCATAAATATTTTCAAATAACAAATTTGATGATATTTTAAAAAAATTATTACTGTTTTTATAAAAAATTATTACTGTGTCATATTCATATCCATTTCCTAAAAAACTATTAGATGCAACAAAAAATAATAAAAAATTACTTATGGCGCACCTCTGGCTGGTGCGCCATTGCTATCTTGAAAAAAAAAGATTACTAGTGGCGCACCGCTCGAGGATGCGCCATTGCTATCTAAAAAAACATACTAATGGGGCACCGCCAGGGGGTGCGCCACTAGTAATCTTCCCCTAGCTAATTTGTCGGTCCCTCCCTCGCCAGATCCACTTCCCCCCCCCCTCGCCACACCCTCACGCGCGCCCCCTCCTTCCGCCGCCCGGTCGTCATCGCGCCACCGTGCTCGCCCTCTCGCCCGCTTGCCTTCTCCGCCAGATCCCGAGCCTCGCCGCCGTGTTAGCCGCGGCCATCGCCGTCCCCGTACCTCGGCGGCCGAGCCTGACCC
>NC_041385.1:6318548-6330482 GCF_002162155.2 Triticum dicoccoides | reverse complement strand
CCCCAGGTCCGACGCTCCCCGCCTCCCCACCGTCCGCCTCGCCGCCACCCGCCGCGCTCCCCCTCCAAAGCCCGCGCCTTCCACGCTGCCCCCACCACCATCCCTAATCCCCATCGCGGCGTCCGTGGCGGGCTGCTCGGTGCTGCCGTCGTCTCGGACCTCTGCCGCCTGCTACCTCCTCATCTCCGTCCCCGTCTCCTCCCGAACCCCATCTCCACCCCCTCTCCATTCGAGCTGCTCGACATGAACCCTGGCCCTCTGCTGTTTGTTTTTTCAGGTTTAGCTACTATTCTGTCCGAGATTGCCAAGCTGTTCTATCTAAGATTCCAGGTTGAAGGTATTTTGAATCATGTGTTTTCGGGGTTTAGTGCACTATATAGGCTGTAAATATAGGTTGTAAGTATCGGAGGAATTGTTTCTTGTGTTTTTGCTAACCCTGCAAGTATAGGCTGTAAATAAATTTGTGCTCTTCAAATCACACCCGTTGAATTGAATTGTCCAACAACAATCATATTTAAGCTAACAAATTTGTGCTCTTCAAATCACCCGTTGATTTAAGCTTCCATTTTTAAGGTTTAGTGCACTGCCATGTGCTGCTTACCTACATACCCCACTAGATATGTTTGTTTCATTGGCATGGCTGTGTAGTGACCAACATAGTAACATTGTTGAGGTTTACTTTTTTATTTGTTTGTTTCTGCTTTACTTGTGTTAATTGTACTTGTAACATGGTTGTTCACTATGGTTTGTTTCATCTAGTGAGCTCCTGCCAGTGCGAGGTCGAGTGCCGGCAACGAGGGCTTCCTCCTGTGGGATCCGCTCACGCGACCTTTTCCTGCTCGAGGAGGAGGAGGAGGGGCGCACCTGGCCACCAAGGGAAGGGATTCCGTCACTGCCTTCTATGTATTTGACTAGTGAGTGCTCCTCTCTGTTCTGCATTCATCAACATGAGGTTTATGACTCCAGCCTAGTTTCTATTCTGGTTGGTTGATTGATGACATACGTGAGCTTTTGTTTACTGCTTGCTTGCTTGATGCCATTAGACTCCAGCCAGGTTCATGATCGAGGTCCTTGTAATTCATACTATCAATTTTGCTCATGCTGTTGTGCTATTTGATGCGTGTGTGGTTGATGGTCAGGAACTAGCTAAGGTTGTTTTCCTACTGAATGATGATATTCCAGTTTGTTCCTCACCCACCTGCTCCCATGTTATTGTTATCGAAAAAAAATTGCTCCCTGAAAATGTGTAAGCTTTATATGGCAGAAGGTTGTGCATTTACTGAATCATCATTTCTTGCACATGGACGATTTGGTTGTCCATGATTAGGGATGGACCTCATATGTCCTCTGCTATTGTTGAACATGTTGTAATCAAGTACAACTCCTACAGAAGAATCTGTAATTTTGACAGGTCTGAGATATATTTTGGTCAATTTGTGATGATATATGTATATATACCAGGGCTGGCTGGGCGAGGTCCATTGTTGCTTTGGTTTACTCCCAGGTTCTTCTGTATAGGAGTTTGACTGAAATTCTAAACTTTTGTCCTTCATGTACGAGGCTTTAAATTGCTACTCTTTTCACCAAGGAGTTAACCATAAAGCTTGATTGATGCAACTGGACTCCTAGCTAGGTTCATGGTTGGGTAGGAGCATTAGAAAATTCTATAATTTGTGTAGGCTGGTTGGGTGATATCTCTGCTTGGGTAGGTTCATGCTTGAGGTTCCGTACGAGGCTAGTTGAACGATGCTTCTAATTTATACCAAATTCGGTCCTGCTGCATGATGCGTGTGTCGTTGATGGTCACATGCGAGCTTAGGTTGTTTTGCTACAGAATGGCATTTATTTCAGTTTGTACCTCATCATGCCCCTTCCCAATGTCCGTCGTCGAGTAGTTTGCTGGTTTTGTTGAAAAAGAAAAGAAAAGCAAATTGGTTGTGTCCTTCTCACATGCCAATATAGAGAATTGTGATTATCAATTTACTGATTTTTGTTCGAATTAGATCATGCCTCTTTTGAGAAGTATGTCTATTGATTTAAAATTGCCATGGCAAAAATATGTTTCAGAAAATGATGGGAGATGGGAGATGGCAATTTTGTTGGATCATGATCCAGAGATTAAAAAAATGCATAGACTATAATTTCCTGGCATGATCCATAGAATAAAAATGTAGAATAAAAAATGCCATGATCCATCCACTATAATTTTCATGATGCATAGACTATATTTGCCATGGCCCGGTGCAAAAGAAATTTGCCATGTTGCAAAAAGAAAAGAAATTTGCCATGGTGCATATAGTAAAAACAATGCCACGACCTGTAAAATACATTTGTCATGCTCCATGAAAGTAAATTGCCGTGGTCCAAATGTAGAAGAAGTTTCAAGTAGTGTTTTGATACGTCTCCAATGTATCTATAATTTTTGATTGTTCCATGCTATTATATTACCCCTTTTGGATGTTTATGGGCTTTATTTTACACATTTATATCATTTTTGGGACTAACCTACTAACCAGAGGCCCAGCCCGTATTGCTGTTTTTTTGCCTATTTCAGTATTTCGAAGAAAAGGAATATCAAACGGAGTCCAAACGGAATGAAACCTCCGGGAGCGTGATTTTTGGAACGAACGTGATCCGGAGAGCTTGGAGTGCAAGTCAAGAAGCTCCCGAGGACCCCACGAGATAGGGGGCCACGCCCTCCCCCCTGTAGGGCGCGCCCCCTGTCTCGTGGGCCCCTCGAGCGTCCACTGACATACTTCTTCCACCTATATATACCTACGTACCCCGAAAACATCCAGGAGCACCACGAAACACAATTTCCACTGCCGTAACCTTCTGTATCCGCGAGATCCCATCTTGGAGCCTTCGCGGGCACTCTGCCGGAGGGGGAATCGACCATGGAGGGCTTCTACATCAACATCCTTGCCCCTCCGATGAGTTGTGAGTAGTTTACCACAGACCTACGGGTCCATAGTTATTAGCTAGATGGCTTCTTCTCTCTTTTTGGATCTCAATACAATGTTCTCCCCCTCTCTTGTGGAGATCTATTCGATGTAATCTCTTTTTGCGGTGTGTTTGTCGAGATCCGATGAATTGTGGGTTTACGATCAAGTTTATCTATGAATAATATTTGAATCTTCTCTGAATTCTTTTATGTATGATTGAGTTATCTTTGCAAGTCTCTTCGAATTATCAGTTAGGTTTGGCTTACTAGATTGATCTTTCTTGCCATGGGAGAAGTGCTTAGCTTTGGGTTCAATCTTGCGGTGTTCTTACCCAGTGACAGAAAGGGTTGCAAGACACGTATTGTATTGTTGCCATCGAGGATAATAAGATGGGGTTTATATCATATTGCATGAGTTTATCCCTCTATATCATGTCATCTTGCTTAATGCTGGATAGCGGTCGATGTGTGGAATAATAGTAGTAGATGCAGGCAGGAGTCGGTCTACTTGTTATGGACGTGATGCCTATATACATGATCATGCCTAGATAATCTCATAACTATGCACTTTTCTAACAATTGCTCGACAGTAATTTGTTCACCCACCGTAATACTTATGCTATCTTGAGAGAAGCCTCTAGTGAAACCTATGGCCCCCGGGTCTATCTCTTATCATATTTGCTTTCAATCTACTTTTATTTGCATCTTTACTTTTTGCATCTATATTATAAAATACCAAAAATATATTTATCTTATCATACTATCTCTATCAGATCTCACTTTTGCAAGTGGCCGTGAAGGGATTGACAACCCCTTTATTGCATTGGTTGCGAGTTCTCAGTTTGTTTGTGTAGGTGTGTGGGACTTTTGAGGAGCCTCCTACTGGATTGATACATTGGTTCTCAAAACCGAGGGAAATACTTACGCTACACTTGCTGCATCACTCTCTTCTCTTCGGGGAAAACCAACGCTAGCTCAAGACGTAGCATGTTTTGTTTCTGTGTTTGAATAGGCATCAAACTTTCTATTCTTTCTGTGTTTGTACAGACTTGCTAAACTATTGATGATTTTTTGTTGGGTGACCTATTAGATCTGAAATGGAAGCTCACATAAGTTGAGCTGATTTTTGTCCATATGAAAGCAGAGGACCATATGGTCTGTGGCCTTTTCATCCATATGAAAGTAGAGGCACATTGTGGTGCTAGTTTGCTGGGTTTTGTCTCCGACCATCGTGTCGTAATGATTTTGCAGGTACACCGAGAGGCCCTTGATTTTGCCGGAATGTCGATTAACTTCCGTTCCGGCAAATTCGGGTACTCCATATGTCCTATTTTCAGAAAAGGTCATGCTGAAATTTTCCGTGAATTTTAGCATGACTTTGCTAAAAATCGGACATATGGGGTACTTGCTACTAATGCGTGGGCCAGGGTATCTTAGTACTTAATTAAGTAGGATCAACTGCCTCTTTATTCTTGCTGCATTAAACCATAGGTGGCAATAGAGCCAAGTGATTAGGCCCAACTTAGAGTCGACAAATCCTAAATGATAAAACCTTGGCTTTTAGGGTGCCTCGGTGTCGATAAGAACCTAAATGATGAAAGCTTAGGCTTTTAGGGTGTCTCGGCGTCGACAAGCCCTAAATGATAAAATCTTAGCTTTTAGGATGCCTCGGTGTCGACAAACCCTAAATGATGAGACCATGATCTTGTTCCTTGACAATAACCAACTTTTTGACCAATTTTTTTTCCTATTTAGAGCGAAACATGGCCCACAACGATGCGGCTGGCGGTTCATGCGGCAAGCAATTCTAGGGGCTATCCCAGGAGATGGAGGAAGAACCTCACCGCTATGTGAACGCCGCAGAAGACACTGATCTTGACTACACAACCCCTAGTGGCGTCGGGGATGACACCACTGATGGTGCCGCCGAGGATGCCACCACTGATGATGGCGGCGCATGCACAGATGGCAGGCAACCGAAGAGGCAACGGAAGGACCGGCGCCGAACGTGCTCGGCACCGTCAAGGAGGAATTTACTGAAGTGAACTCCGACGGGCATCCAACGACGCCCAAAGAATTAGTTAAGGGGTACTCGGTTCAGTTCGGGTGCATTCTCCGGAGCACCGTCTCGATCAACACCGAGAACCTAAGGCATAAGGACCGAGGGAATTTGCGCAACCTCCTCTTCACGAAGCTGCACGAACGATACAAGTTCCCCGCTGACTTTGCAAACACACGCCTCTCAGGGAATAAAGTGAACAGTGCCGCCCTCACGAGGATGAGCACGTCCCTGTCTACTTGGAGAAGCTCGGTGAAGAGAATGATTGAAAAAGGTGATAGTTATGAGAATATCCAGGCGAAATATCCTTCGATCAGCGAAGATGACTACAAGGAGTTCAAGATCAAGTGCGAGAGCAGCGCAACCGTGGAATCTAGTCAATGGGGGAAAATGCGGGAGTTGAACTTAGGGGTCCACCAACTCGGTCTCGGCGGTTACAGAGCGGCGGAGCCTATATGGGACAAGGAGGACACGGAGCGTGTCGAGCAAGGCCTACCGCCCCGCTTCGAGAAATACTGTGACAAGCAGACCAGGAACTTTGTCAGGGCCCGGTACAAGGAGGACCAGGTAACAAAGGAGCTTACCACGGATCCGAAGACCAAGGTGCTTGATCTTGTTCTGGTAAGGAATACACCCCCGCGTAATTAGCTTCATATGGTTGCATTCTAATTAATGAAGTGGTTCACATTCCTTCCGCAGGAGACTGAAAGAAGTAGCGCGCGGTCGTCTAAGAGCTCCCTTGCTTGGGACAACACTCTAAATAGGGCATTGAACGTAATGAAAAACAAGGATAAGCTCAGTAAGCCGTCGTCAGCTGGTCGTGTGGCCGGCAAAGGCTTGTCCACAAAATGGTCATCATACTATACCGCTGGTGGGCGAAAGGAGAGAAAGACCAGCTCGGAAAGCCAGTCGCGCAAGGTTCAAGAACTCAAGGCACAAGTGGCGCGGATTCCGAAGATTATCCAAGAGCAAGTGCAACAACAACTGGGAACGACGCTCACCGCCATGGTGCCTACCTTGATTCAGGGGCTGACGACGTGGATTGCAGGCGCCCAACAGGGGCCGTCCCCGATTCCCAGCTTCACGGCCAGCAACTCGCACAACGCGCAGGCGGCGGTATTCGTGTCTCCGGCGCCGGCACAGGCATTGGAGCTTAATGCACCCGGCGGGTGTACGCCGGCCGACACCTCGCCAGCAAGCGGCCCCTCCATCAGTTGCACGCCCGCCGTTGGCGGTGCCTCGACATTAGCCGAGCTCGACGGTATCACGGTAACTAAACCTCTCGGCTGATGACTTCATCTCCTTGCCTTTGACTGGGCATCCCTGACGCCCTACATGTTTTTGCAGGGCGCCGCCGACGTTCCATGCACTCTCCTGCACTTCGTGGGCGGCGAGTTGATCGATGTCGCCAAGGGCAGAATCGTTCAACCGGGCAACCCCGTGTTCACGGTAATCCGATGCCACCCACAGTGTATAGGGTTGAACTGGTTCGGGTGCTGCCAGGCTGCGACGAGTTGTTACCTCCGATTCGACCCGTTGGGGCCGACGAAGATGATGAGATGACCCTCTGGCCCCTGCTTTGGCCGAAGAGCCAGATTTGTTTGGGGGCGGGGGACAACACCCTACAGACAAGACCGCCAGTCGTGCCGGCGCCAAGCCATGGCAAGAATGCCGCAACGCTACCAGACATGCCGGACATCCCTATGGCACAGGATCCGGACATGCATATGGCACAGGATCCGGACAACGACGACAACGACGACGGTACATTTACCAACGTCGATAAGTACTTTGCCGAACATGGGTACGGTGACGAATTCTGCGGGCCTCCTTCTCAAGAACCCAACCCTGAAAAACACGACCGCGATCTAGCTGGTACCGCGGAGAAACCTAATTGCAACAGGCGTCGTCTGGCGTTCAGTTCTCAGGAGACGCCTCCAGCTGCCGCCTTCCCCGAGCCTCAGATAGCCGACGTGCGAAATATTATCAGCCCCAACACGCTCAAGAAGGCGGTGTATGAGCAGAACTCGATCCCATTACAGCAGATCAAGAAGAAGGGACGGAAACTAAAGACTAACAAGGGTGCCGGTGCAAGCCAGCCGGCACCGAGTATGATCCGTGCTCAGGACGGGCCACCTTCACCTAAGGATATCTCGAGGAGGGTGCATGTGGCGGGTAGGGCGATGCTACTGACAAATATGCTCAATGCTGCAACCGGTGCTATGCGGAGTCTGCATGACAGTGTTCTTTCTTTGGAGAAGCGGCGTCGCTCCCAGAATGATGTGGCATACCCGGTTTTTGTGGCCAAGGTGCCAGAGGGCAAGGGCTTTGTGGATAGCGCCATCGGGGGTACGATCGTCCTGCAGTTTGATGACATGTTTGCTATGTTTAACCTTCATCCGTTGCACTACACCTTCGTTCGGCTGTTTTCGCTGAGTATGGAGATGTGGATCATTCGAGACAAGACCCCGGACATTGTGATAGTCGACCCCTTCTACATGCGTGCCAAGATCTTGGGCAGCGCTGGGGACCAGCAAGTCGCGAGTTCACACTTTGAAGGCGTGATTCTGGCAAACCCAGATAAGGATAACTTCCTCGTGCCTTACTTTCCCGAGTAAGTCATCCCCTCACCGCCCCGTAACATATGATTTCTGATTTCGATCGTTTTTTTTCTAACATTCCGTGTTTTGTGCAGTGACACATATTGCACACTCATCCTCTTAAGCCCGAAATATTCCTTGGCCACGTATTTTGACCCGGACCGTGAGTCGAAGATAGACTACAAAAATATAAAGAAAGTTCTTGATGATGCTCTCCCCGGCTACGCCAGATCTGGAGGCGCCTTCAAGAGGCCAGTTCGTAGGTATGGCAAGCACGTGTTCACCCACAATACGACGTTCCCCTGCGTCAAGCAGCCGCCTGGCGATCAGAAGGATGCCTAGTATGCCCTCCATCACATGTGGGCAATCGTACGGGACCATAATCACCTTCTGCTACCAGATAATCTCAAAGATTGGGCCACTAGCTTGTCGGCAATCCAGGACGCGGACATTAGACAAGAATTCTTTCGCATCTAGTCGGAGTTTGCGGAAATCATCCATCAAGATGTCCTTCGTACCTCGGGGCAGTTCTACGTCAGATGTCAACCGTCCAATAGTGAGATTGAAACAATGCTACAAATGCAGGCTGACAACGCCCGCGATTTCATGACCATCACGAAAGACGGCAGCTTCATCCACGCTCCGGTCCCCTGAGTCGATTGAGTCGAAAGTAGTGATGCTATCTGAAATGTGGATTGGCTCATGTTGTAATATTAAACTTTAATGAACTTGTATGTCTCTTTGGTTTGGACAGTCGTTCAACTTATATGTAATCGATGCTATTTATTAGTAGGACCATGAATCGTGTTGTTATAGTTGTAATATTAAACTTTAATGAACTTGTATATCTCTGTGAATTGCTACTAACGTTTTGTTTGGCTAGTGCATAGAGATGCCGTCGTATGTCGTGTACAAGGGTAAGGTTCCCGGAGTCTACGACGACTGGGAGGAGTGTCGGAGACAGGTTCACCGTTTCAGCGGTAACGGTTACAAATGGTACACCACTAGGGCGGATGCCAAAGTTAGATACGCGCGGTATCTAGCGGGAGAGAGGAGGGAGCGTTGGAGGAACTGGATGAAGACCAGTTTCATCGCGATTATGCTCATCGTGATGACCGTAGCTCTCTTCTATGTGATGGTAGTTTAGATGATCGATATTGACTTGTAATGTGAAGACAAACTCGTTACTCGCGGTTTCGAGACTTGTAATGTTATAACTTTGTTCGGTATTTGAAATTCGGAGACTAATATGATGAATTGTATTGGGAGACTAATCTTCTATTGTATTCGATAAATCTGCTGTTTATATGTTGTGCTCTCTATATTATGTACAGTAACATGTTTTGTAACCTGTGCAAATATCAGAAAAGAAAAAAAATCCCTAATATTCATACTAATGGCGCACCACTCAGCACACTAATGGCGAACTGCAAAAAGGACACTAATGGCGCACCACACCCTAGTGCGCCATTAGTATGCCAAAGCACATGGGTACATATGGCCCTCTGGGAGGCATACTAATGACGCACGATGGGCTATACTAATGGCGCACTGCGTGGTGCGCCATTAGTATACCAGATACTAATGGCGCACCAGGGGTGCGCCATTAGTATTTAATTCTAATGGTGTGGTGCTAGTGGCGCACCAGTGATGCGCCATTAGTAGGCAAAACTGGTGCGCCACTAGCAGGCCTTTTCCTAGTAGTGCCCTGGTGGTGGTGGTGGTTGTGCGGTGCTCTTGGACAAAGCCCGTGCCTTGGTGCTGCCCGTTCACCATGGTCGTGTGGGCGGCGTGGTTGCCGGGGTGTGTCGTTTGGTGGCGGTGATTGTTGGTTAAGGTGAAAACCTGCTCTATTTTCGAACGGACCGGCGGTGGCGAAGATCGTTCCCTTCTTGAAGGCGTCGTCGCAGCTCTCATTGTCTGTCATGCGGCTCCGGGGGAAACTCTGATCCTTGGATCGGGCGGTGGCGGCGCTCCGGCGTCGTATCCTTCCTGAAGGCGTCGCCTTGGAGCGCATGGTTCGTCATATGTAGCTTCATTTTTTCGGGGCGGTAGTGCTAGGAGTGGTGTTGCTGCGCTCAGCGCCTATGTATCCTGTCTTGGGTGTGTGCGTATGTTGCGGTGGCGTGGCTTGTGGTTGTACTGGATGCTTGTGGTTTGGTGCTTTATATATAAAGCGGGGCGAAAGCCTTTTTCGGTATTATGCAGCAATTGTGCCGCGAGAGATTATGCAGCCTGATCATTCCAAAGCTATGCTACAGCGGGTACGTACACGTACCTACTCTTTTTTTTTGAGCATCAGTACAGACACAAGCGCTCATATACACGCGCATACACTCATTCCTTTGAACGCACACACGCACACCCTACCCCTATGAGCACCTCCGAGAGACTGAGCCGGCATATCATCTTGAGATTTACGAAGCCACCGTAGGCGCCTCGTCGTCGACGGAAACGTCTCCTCCCACTGAAAGTGCATCGCCGAAAATCCTAAAATAAATCCAGGAATAATGCGAGCACCAGGATTTAAACCCTTGTGGGTTGGGGATACCACTGTCCACCTAACCAACTCAACCACAGGTTGATTCGCGTACACGTACCTACTCCCTCCGTTCCAAAAGCTATGCTACAGCGGGTACGTACACGTACCTACTCCCTCCGTTCCAAAATTCTTGTCTTAGAATTATCTAAATACGGATGTATAGAACGGAGGGAGTACGTGTTAGCTGTCACGCGGTTTTGTTAAACAGTCTTACAGACGTGGAAACGCCCATCTCGTTGACGGCGTGCAGTAGTTGTTGCTGTGCTCCATGCCGGAGCATGCGTTCACACATACATAAGTGGTTACACACTGGTCGCTACGCCTATATATACATATACAAGCATGCATCCACATGCAGTCGTTCCCAGTTAATTAACACCAAAAATGTTGGAGCAATGCTAGAAGTACGGGCGTTGTACGGGGGATTTACAGGCTCGTTGACTGTGATTGGTTGGAATATGATTAAGGGGGACGGCCCCACCCTGAAAATCAGGGGGGAGCAATTAGATTAGGCCACGTTGTCATCCTGTAAAACTTTGTACGATCATCCTGTACATGTAGTATTATTGAAAATGTTGAAGCCCGTGGCATCATCTTCCTCGTCGGCCCGGTTCTGGGCCGTCATCGCCGCTGCACTGATCTTGTGTGCGGCCAACGTTGAGCTTGTCCATGGAGGTAATTAACCATGAGCTGATCTCCATATCTTCACTAAACTCTTTTGTGATCAATCGAGGTGCCAACTGATATTCCTATGTATGTGTGTGTGCAGGTGGAAGGCCTGTGCCTAGACCTCCAGCTCCGGTAGGGCATGTGGCTCCCAAGGAGCACTGCCCTGACTGCAGCGACAACCCGCCACCGTCGCCGCCGCCGCTTCCTCCTACTCCTCCGGCAGCTGCAGCAGGCGTACCTCCTGCTAGCGGCCATGTGTGATGTAGGCTTTGCGCGCTCCTCCGGACGCTGCAGAAATTTCAATGTTTACTACAGTCCGTTTGACGACTTGCCTCAACGGTAGTACTACTAGTTATGGTTTTCTTTGAGGCGACACTGGTACTAGTTGTATTGCATGGATATGTTTGTTTATTCAGTTTTGCTATTTCTCAATCGACAGATTTCATCGAGTGTAAATTAGTTCAGAGAGAACACAAATTAGTCGTGGTCTATAGAGCTATGCATACACTGGTCACACAATTATTAAACCGTGCAAATTGCCAAATTGTGCGCCAGCCACCAATCTACCATGGTTGCTGTTAACTGGGCCCATATATTGGTCAATTATTAAGTCAGCATGTGAGCGTGAGTCTACTCTTTTTAACACAATACATATGTAAACGCTCATACATACGCATATATACACTCATCTTTATAAACACACGCACGCACTGTCTATCCCTATAGGCAACTCTGTATCCTGGGTTGTTGTGAAAACCATCTTGTAACTATCCTCCTTCCATTAAACTGCCTTTATTGGGCTGCCTGAACCAGAATCCCATCCCTCCCGCGGCGCTCCCGCGAGCGCCTGGGGGAACCCTAGCCTCCCTCCTCCACACTCCTCACGCGGCCTCCCCCCTCGCCGCCGCCCAGCAGGGCCACCGGCGAAGCCTGGCCGGCTAGGGCGATGGCGGGGCCTCCTTCTTGCCTCCCCACGGGGTCCACGGCCGGCGCGGGGCGGCCGCTCGTCGGGGGTCGCTGACCTACGGCGGGGGCACCGGCGCGGCGGCGCAGCTCCAGGGTGGCGGTGTGGTTGCCTGGTGGCGGTGCAACGACGACTGGGCGTGCGTATGCGGCACGG
>NC_041385.1:6267182-6318255 GCF_002162155.2 Triticum dicoccoides | reverse complement strand
CCTCCCTCCTCTTCGGTTTCTTCTTCGGGCTCGTCAAGCCGGGATTGCTCCATGGTGCGGTGTGGGTGCGCGCAAGGCCTGCCGGAGGTGGCAGGGGACTTTGGGAAGGGGGCAGGGTGCCCCTCCTGTGGCATTTGGTGGCTGCTTTGGGTGGCTGCCGGAGTTCCCTTGGCCCAGATCTAGCCGCCGAGGACACCAACCCTGCCAAGGTGTCGGCTTTGGGGTGGAAGGGTGGTCTTCTGCTCCGTTCCGGTCGGCCGCATCCGTTAGGTGTATCCTGGATGGGGGTGGGTCTCGGATGTAGTGGCGGCGGCCCGGTTGGTGGTAGTCGTGGTTCCCATGGGCGGAGCATGCGACTCGGGCATTGTCCGGTCACCATGGCCGTGTGGGTGGCATGTTGACCGGGGTGTGTTGTTCGGTGGTGGCGTTACGATGGCCCATAACCCAATTCGATTACGATGAGTATTGGCCTTGGTGAAAACCCGCTCTGTCTTATAAGGCCGGCGGCGGAGGCGTTCTGGCGTCGTCCCCTTCTTGAAGGCGCAGTCGCCGCATCTCATCTGTTGTCGGTGCTCCAGGGGAAACCCTAATCCTTGGATTGGGCGGTGGCGACACTACGGTGTCGTTCCCTTGCTGAAGGCGCCACCTTGGAGCCCATTGAGCGTCACACACGGCTTCTCCTCTTCGCGGTGGCTCTCCCACGGTTGAGGATCCTGACGACTCCGTAGTAGTGCTTAGTGTTCCATCTGGTGTTTACTAGGTGTTTGTTGGGGTGGTGTTTCCGTTTTCAGCGTCCTTGTATCCAGCCTTGGGTGTGTGTGCGTGTGTGTGTTTGTATCGGCCGGTTTCAACTTGTTTGGTGATGGTGCTTTATATATAAAGCGGGGGAAACCCTTTTTCGGAAATTATTGGGCTTCTTTCTGAGTAATGGAGCCAGGGAGCTACTCCGTGTTGATCTAAAAAAACTGTCTTTCCTCATTACTCAAATACCTGTCGTCGTCGAGCATGGATTAAGGAAGAACCCTAAGATGACGTGCCGGCTGTCCGACTTGGCCGAGGCAGAAAAGTAACAGAGTGGTAATGGTGGCGAAGTGAAGGGGTTTGGCTGGAGGGTGTCAAGTTGTTCTCGTCGTGGCCAAGATGCCACTAATTTACATGACTACTTTTCCACTAATTCGTTGCCGTCAAGGTGGACTTCCCAATGTGGGAATTGTCGACCCAGCATGCCAATCTTCTTATGTGCTCCCTTATGAGCTCTACTCTTTCATAAATAACAAGGAAGCTTCCCTGCAAAGGGTACAAGCATTACCAGAGATTGAACACCTATTTTGCAGAGCACTATCACAAGAAGCATTTCACCAATTTAGCATCTCCCGTCCCCCGCGTCGCCCTCCCTGGCGGCGACGGGGGAACCCAGATCCCCACGCCTTACACCCTTCCCATCTCCCTCCCCACCTCGCCCACAGGGAGGAACGGCCGGCGAAGCCGGCGCCGGCTCCCGGGATGGTGGCGGCGGGGCGACTTGGCTGGATCCAGCGCTCCCACCAATCTGATCGCTCCCTTTCGGTGGTGAGGGTCCGGATCTGAGGCGGCGACCTCGCTGGTGCGGACGGCGCTCCTCCGGCAGCGGGGAGTGCTTGTCGGTGAGGCAGGCCGGTTCCCCTCGGCTGCGCGGGCAGCGAGGTTCCGGTGGGCGCAGGTCATGACGCGGGGAGGCCCCGGGCTCCCCTCGTCAGATCAAAGGCGATCCTGGTCCGCTCGTGATGCATGACCTCCGGTCGGCCTGGATCTCCGGCGTACACGCGCCTGCTGATGTTGTGGCTGGTTCGGAGGTGGCGGCAGGGTGCTTGGCCGGGGGAAACCCTTGACCGCTGGCGGCGGTCACGGCGTCGATGGCGTCCCGGACGCCATTCCCTCCTTGGTGGTGGCGCCGAGGCTAAACCTCCCCTGCCTCCCGCCTTCCCCTGCGCCCGGGTGAAAACCCTAGCCCCGGTGGCCAAGCGGCGGCGGGGATGCTGGGTGTGCATGGCGAGCTTGTCTGGTTCCTGGTGGCGGCCCGCCTGATCTACTGCGTCGCAGCTCCGGGCAGTGTCTCGGGGCTGCGGTGCTTCTCTTCCGGCCGTGTCTCCGATGGGGACCTCGCCCTTCCTCACCTTGAACATGCCGTGGTGGAGCGGTACTTCATCTCACTCATTGATGGCGGCGAAGATCGACGGCATGGCGCGGTGGAGGCTCGCCGCCCGATGCGTGGAGATGGACTCGCGCAGGAGGAGGTTGCTATCTAGCGTCATGGTGACGTCGATGGCAGTGTGGCCAGACAAGGTAGAAGCCTCAATATGATCTGAAGACGGACCTGTGGAAGATGGCGGCGACGACACACGAGTGCGTCTGACCGGATTGTGGCCCAGACCCGGTATGTGGCTAGGCTGGGGCTTCCGAATATGTTTCGGCTCCGGCTTTTTGATGTTAGGCTTAGGTGAGTGGTTTGGGTAGTGGCCCAGCTAGCACCCCTTCATCATTTTGGATAGGAGTAGTGCATGTGTTGCCAAGATGGTGGATTCAGGCTCATTGTTGTAATACTTTGTAAGGTCCTCGAGAATAATCAATAAAGTGGCCGTATGCATCTTCCAGATGCAGAGGCCGGGGGTCATCCTCCTTTTCTAAAAAAAACAATTTAGCATCTTCCAAACTAGCCTTGTTGAGAGACCTCTGCCAAATGTGGAAGATCAATGGATATACCCTTGAGCAGCCAAACACTACTCCAAGAACATGTACAAAGTTTTGATTGGTGTCAGTTCTCCTCACAACATCTTCAAGCAGCTCTGGGGTACCTCCTGTAGACTCGGACACAAGATATTCTTCTTGCTACTACTGCATGATCGTACCAATACCAGGAATCTTCTGAACCGCAAGAACATGTACGTGGAGAACTATAATTGTGCCCTATGTTCAGAAAACACTGAGGAAACTGCAATGCATCTACTCTGGGACTGCCCATTTGTTCCACACTGTTGGGGACTTCTCTTCCATATAAGTACATGGGTACTTCCCACACTGTTGGGGACTCCTCTTCCATATAATGCTTGCCCTCACATGTACACCCTCGCTTGAACGCACAAAGCGCTTTCATCAAAACCAAGAGCATACCTGATAATTTCATGTTTGTTTACAACTATGTGCGTTGGATGCACCGTAAAAAAACCTCTATCCTCCTCAAGATCAACATAAAGAAGGCCTTCCACTTGGTGCGATGGGACTATATCTTAGACCTCCTACAACAGTGTGGGTTCCCCTCCTGCTTCCATAACTGGACTGTTGTGCTCCTTTCAACTTCATCATCGTGTATCCTCCTCAATGGCGTCCCTGGCGACCCAATTCGGCACGGCTGCGGGCTTAGGCAAGGACACCCGCTCTCTCGGCTTCTCGTCGTCATCACGATCGACCCCCTCGCACGTCTCTTACAGCTGGCCGCCGAGCATGGGGAGTTGTACCCCTTGGGGGCGAGGGGAGCACTTCCACTCATGCCTCTACGCGGTCGCCGCTGCCATTTTCATGGCCCCTATCAAGGAGGACATCCGCGCTCTTGATGCCATCCTAAATAAACTTGGGGAGGTCACTGGGCTAAGGACAATGTTCCAGAAGTCCCTTTTTGGTTACTGGGGAATCGACCTTGACGATATCTTGCAAAAACCTCCTGGCAACCAAATCCAGTCTTTGTCGGTTAAGCACCTCAAGAGGCTGCACTTTCAGCACTTGGAAGATAAGGTGGCGGCTAAACTCCTCCCGTGACAATGGAGATACTTCACCACCATTGCTCACGCTAATTTGGTTAAAGTGGTGCTCACCGCCGTGGTGATCTATTATATCACCCCGCTTGACATTCCGGTTGAGGTGTTGCAATTCATTGATAAACTCATAAGAGCCTTTCTTTGGGTGGGTACGGACAAGGTTTCCGGTGGAAAATGCAAAATAAAATGAGAGGTGGTGTGCCGTCCTACTGCCCTTGGGGGGCTTGGGATTCTTCACTTGGGCAAGTTCGCGTGTGCCTTGCGCCTTCGGTAGCTTTGGCTCGATTGGGTTGCACCGAAGAGAACTTGGGTGGATTCCGGCAACCAATGTGATGACTCAAACATGGATCTTTTCCAGGCGCTCACTACTATCACAGTTGGCAACAGGGCCAAGGCGAACTTCTGGAACTCACCTTGGGTTAATGGGATGCGGCCAAGGCAAATTGCCCCCTCCATTTTCGACATCTCCAAGAGGGAAAAAAGCAGGGTCAAAGGGGCTCTTCCTGGCGATGCTTGGGTCCAGCGTATTGACTTGTTTGGCGGGCTTACTATGCAACACATGCAGGAATTCTTCCAGCTTATGTCCTATACCTCCCGCGTACAACTCGTCAATGATAGTTTGGACTCCATTGTTTGAAGTTGACGTCGTCTGGATGCTATTCCGTGACATCGGCTTACAAGGCTCAATTATTGGGGCAAACTACTACAAGCTTGAAGACCACGGTGTGGAAGGTGTGGCCTCCCCCTAAGTGCAGATTCTTCGTGTGGATAATCATTCTAAACCGGGTGTGGATGGTGGACCAGCTGGCCAGCAGATAATGCTCAATTGTGGACTATGCCCTCTTTGTAGCACCACCATGGAGTCGGATGCCACTTTGATGTTCCAATGCCACTTCTCCCTACGAGTTTGGGCCTCCATCCGTGATTGGCTTGGGCACCATTGCTTCGATGCTAACTCTTGGGCGGGCATCAACAATGTTTCGCTTGGTGGGACCACTTCATGTAAGGAAATCATGACAACCGCAAGGGTATGGATTCAATCGCAATGCTAGTCATATGGAAAAATTGGAACGAGCGCAATGCAAGGGTCTTCAACAACAAATTCGCAACTATGGGATACATCTTCTATAGGATCCATCAGGAGGCTTGTATTTGGGTTAAGGCGGGTGCTACACATTTGAGTAATTTGATGCCACGAGAGTAGGCTTATGTCTCCGGTGGGGTGGCCTTCGGGCATGTACAAAACTCAAACTCTCTCTTAATTAATGAATGTAGCAAAGCTTTTGCCCTTTTCAAAAAATGATCATGAATATATATTTTCCTTGTACATTATACACGTTTGGCAAAAAAATTCAAATGTTCACAATATGATCATCAAGGTAGTGTTCATTTTACAGAATTTTTCAATTGTTTTTGGACATAAAGTTGCACGATTCTAAAAGTTAAGGGTTCTAACTTAGTTTAAAATTCAGGGTTGTTGCTTGGACATTCGTGTCAATTCAGGGTTGAAATACGGACTTCCCTTATTCCACAAAATTGGAGCTTTAATTTCATCCTTGTCAGATTGCAAGATAATGTTGTATTAGCCAACAAAGATAATTTTATCAAAACCAAGGTTCACTCTTGGTTCTCCAAGGCCCAGTGAGAAGTTTTCCCTTATCGACCTATTTGAGATAAATGTGGGGAAGCCGCGAAGCAATATGTTTCCTTGTCACTCTAAGAGAAGCAACCCAGCGACTTGAGAACACGGAATGTATTTACTTCACTTACGTTTTATATTCCAAAGATGATTGTTGACCCATGTGAAAATTCATGGTTATGCAGTTTGAAATGACTATGTTTATTCTTACAACTATGTAAAGTCTGTGAGTTCCGCTCATAGAAATCAAGGAGATCTGCAGGCCTATGTTCCCTTTCACTAAAGAGTGGCAAGTTTGTAACAATGGTATTGTTTGCAGCGACTCAAAAGTCCTATTGAGGATTGCAAACGTCCTTGTTGTACAACTACAAGACGTGGACAGTTTACACAAGAAAACAAATGCGTGACTCCAGCATTTGTGCGCTATATATGTGATCTAGCATACATTCTTGTCACTTGGGTGGCAAAACCGAGCTGTGTGTGTGCGGACAGATATATTAGTTTTCTACTACTTTTCCTTATTAACTTGTCTCCCCGTGGTTACTGGTGGCGATGATATGGTTAGGATGCTACTCAACATACTACAGCTCAACGATTTGAAAAAATTGTAACCATATTGATGAGATGACTACGTATTGTTCATGACAAACCAACTGTAGTGGTATAGTAGTACAACAACACGGATTGACAAAGTACTAATTGAATTTCAATCAGCTTCGGTTTTGGCTACATGTAATTCAGCTAGTACATGGCTCGTGCGCTCCTAACTAGATTTATCAGGTTGTGGCTGGTACAAACTTTTTTGGTTATATGTGAGAAATATATATGCTAGGTTGCTCACTCCACATATCTCCACGTCAGAATATCCACGTTTTAGACTAGTATAAATCTCAAAAATTTAATACTGATTCCCTGGAAAAAAATTAATACTGACTGAAGATAGATACTTTTATAATTAGTACAATTGCAAAAAAGTACTTGTATAATTAGTACAATATCAAAGAGATCAACCATTAATTGCATTCATTGTGATTATATATTAGAGATCTGGGTCGATCCTCCCTGCATCAACGATGATTCTTCGGAGTAGGCAGGTAACTTCTGATCTCTCTCTCTCTATATATATATGTGTAAGCCAAGGAGTTCATATTTTACCCGCACAAGGCAGGCAAATCAGCTCAGTACGGAATTCTTCTTTGTTGTTGTCGCACAAGCCATGAAGAGAGCTTTCGTTTCTTCTTCCATGGCATCAGCCATGGCAATCCTAGTTATCTTATTCATATGCTACTCCCTGCCATGCTCAGCCGCCGACCAAGGTGAGTATGTACTCTATTAATCTGTGATGTAGTGTAGTAGCACTGTGGGAGTAATGTATACTATGGCCAGATTTATGCATGTTTTGTGTATACTCTATTAATCTATGATGTTCCATGCAGCTCATGCGGAAGGAAACCATCGTGGAGGGAGTCCTCCGGCGCCGCGCGCAGCGCCGGGCACACATAATCGAGGCCGTGGACACTCCAGCACCGCACCGCCAGTGCCGCACCGCAAGAACTTACAGCTACAACAGGCTGTTTTCAAGTGGCACCGATGCCATAAATTATCTTGCACAAGTCTTGCAAACTTCGTCACTTTTAATTTTTGCCAGTGCTCTGTGGTGCCAGTGCCACTGATATGTTCCTAGAGTCCAGAAATAAGTATGGTAGTTATGGCTGTACCCTTTTCTACAATTATGAACTTTCATTAAAAATTATATTTATATGATAATCCTATGGAACCGCCTAGCACCAATATAGTCATCTAAAAGATGCTTTATGGTGCAGTCCACAAGAGTGTTCTTTCTATGCTCATGTGCACCAACACCTGTTTATATTTTGGCTGTTTCCAGTATACCAGAAAACTATGAAAATAATTCTGAACACCATAATAAATCTATATCGACCTGCAAAATTTCATGTTCATATGTTTTGTCGTTTGTGACAAACAAATAAAATGGAAGATTCTGTGAATGCTTAACTTGAATATATATTAGCTAACAAATATGGCTCAACACAAATATGGATAGTTAGATAGTGGGGTGTAGGTCCATCTGGGTTCAACCACACCCTTTCTTATATATCAGGATTGCTTGGCCGGATGGTATCCCTCACCTAACGATTAACTGCAATATCACATGATGTCTAAATAACACTGACATCATTCGTAAGCAATTATTGAATTACCAGTGCAAGGGAGGGTATACACGTGGAGTAACATGCAAACTGACCCATTGCTCGAACAGATAGACTGGTTCTTCACATCTCTGCATTGGACTAATGTGTACCCCAAGACACTAGTTAAACCCCTTGGAAAGCCAGTATCGGATCACATTCCTTGTGTTGTTTCCATGGAGACCAAAATACCCCGATCCAAGCTCTTTCGATTTGAATCTTATTGGATCCTTCATCCAGGGTTTATGGACACTGTTAGAGAGGTATGGAATCGCCCAATTGGGGTGCAAACGCTGCCACGGTCCTATGCAGCAAATTCAAAGCTCTCAGGCATGCTTTGAAAATTTGGGGTAAGAGTATTTCTCGTCTTTCGGTGGCTATCACGAACTGCAACGATGTGTTAGCGGATTTGGATGAACTTGAAAATAAAAGAAACTTGTCAACCCCCGAAATGAACTTTAGATCCATCCTGAAGGATCACCTGCTGACTTTGCTAAAATACCAAAAACCTGCTAAAGAAGTGGCCACAGAGCGGTATCGCAAAAACAATATCTCTTCCTTTAAGATTGATGATGGCACACTGATTGACGATCACCCTGCTAAAGAAGCCCTTTTATTTCAAACCTACAAAACCCGTCTTGGGACGGTTTCCCCCTCAGACATGAAATTCGATCTTCCATCCATCATTCCTCGTGCAAACAATCTTGATCAGCTCACCTCTCCTTTCACTCATGAGGAAATTGACAATGTTGTTAAGGAGATGCCGCCTGACCGTGCACCTGGACCGGATGGTTTCAGTGGAGCTTTTCTGAAAGCATGTTGGTCAATCATTCGACATGACTTCTATGCCCTTTGTGACCAATTCAATGCTGGTACGCTGGGCATGACAAGTATTGACGATGGTCTTATCACTCTCATACCAAAGATCAACTCCCCCGAGACAGTTAATGATTACAGGCCTATAACATTGCTAAACTGCTGTCTCAAGTTACTTACCAAACTACTGGCTGACAGACTCCAACATGTCATCCTCTCGCTTGTTCACCGTAACCAATACGGATTTATAAAGGGGCGCACTATTCAAGACTGTCTTGCATGGGCATATCAATACCTATACCAATGCCAAAGCTCGGGCCGACCAATCATTCTACTTAAGCTTGATTTTGCCAAGGCTTTCGACACGATTGCACATGAACCAATGATTCGCACTGTGTAGCAAATGGGATTTAAAGATAAGTGGATATCTCGGATCAAGTGCCTCTTCTCCTCGGGCCGCTCGTCCGTTCTTCTCAATGGGGTCCGATCCCCGGCGGGCAATTCCCTTGCTGTTGTGGGGTGAGGCAAGGTGACCCCTTGTCCCCCCTAATCTTTGTCCTTGCTGCTGAACTTTTACAAGCCGCAGTTAATGATGCTTTCCGCCGTGGAGATCTTTTTTTGCCCTTCCCTTGCCATGGTCAGCATGACTTCCCGGTGATTCAGTACGCGGATGACACCCTTCTTGTCCTTCCGGCCTTCCCGCATCAAGTGCTCCGTGTCAAGGAAATTCTTTCTGACTACGCGTCCTCAATTGGCCTCAAGGTTAATTTCCATAAGTCAACACTCATTGCAATCAACCTTGATGCAACCAGCACGTCTGGACTTTCCAACATCTTTCAGTGCAATGTAGGCACCATGCCTTTCACCTACCTTGGCCTCCCGCTTGGCACTACCAAACCCACCATTCAGGAGCTGATGCCCTTAGTTTGCAGAATGGAGCGTCGCCTCACTGCCACGATCGCCATGATGTCTTATGGGGGGTGCCTATCCTGGCTCAACGTGTCTGTCACCTCCCTTCTGGTATTTTCCATGTGCACACTCAAGTTCCCTCCTAAACTGATTGAAATTTTTGACAAGATTAGAAGGAGATGTTTATGGACAAAGAAAACTGAGCAAGGTGACAATTGTAATTCTTTGGCTGCTTGGGATATGGTCTGCAAACCCAAGAGCAAAGGTGGACTAGGAGTGATTGATATTAAAATCCACAATGAAGCTCTCTTGTTGAAGTTTATGCACAAGTTCTATAACATACTTGACATTCCATGGGTTAACATGCTTTGGGAAAATCAATACGTCAACCAAGTGCCGCATGATGTGGATTCGGTCGGGTCCTTTTGGTGGAAAGATATCCTCAAGTTGTCGCCCATCTGCCGAGGAATTTCACGTGTACAAGTGGTGGATGGCTCGACCACGCTGTTCTGGAAAGATTTGTCGTCCAACGACGTGCTACAGGCATCGCATCCCCGCGCCTTCTCCTTTGCTATGCATGAAGACATGACGGTTGCTGACTTCTGGGCCACCACGGATCTGTATGAAACCTTTCACCTACCGCTGTCTCCTTTGGCTCATAGTGAGGTGCAAGATATTCAGCGGGCCTTGTTCGAAATAAATCCATCACCAGCTACGATCGACGTCTGGCGTTACGTTTGGGGCAATGCCGATTATAGACCAAAAGATTACTACAACAATTACTTTAACACTGCAACAGCTCACCCCTCATTCAGGAAGCTTTGGATTTCTAACTGTACAATGAAGATAAAAGTGTTCGGATGGCTGCTGCTGCAAGATAGGCTCAATACACGTGATATGCTTCGGAGAAGACACTATAACATTGGTGATGATTTCACATGTCTTCTCTGTGGGCACAATGTTGATGAGACCCTTGAGCATATGATTTTCACCTGCCCATTCAGTAGGAGGTGCTGGGACAAGCTGCACATTGACTGGTGTGATTTTCAAGATAGGTTCACCGCACTACACAACGCACAAACGGATTGGCCCAATCACTTCTTTCTTGAAGTATTCTACACCGCTGCCTGGAGCTTGTGGAAGGAAAGAAATAACAAGCACTTCAGAGGTATTGCCCCCAACATTGCATCCTGGTTTGCTCGCTTCAAGGAGGATTTGAGACTTCTGCAACTTAGAGTCAAGGTGGCCCGTAGAGCTTCCCTACTCTCTTACTGTGACACACTTAGTTGAGTCCTTTCTCTGTGTTCCATAAGTTTGTAACATACACTTAGCCTAGTGTTTTTCAGTATGGAGTAGCTGCCCACCCCTGGTGGTAACACCAGGAGTGAAGATGATGTATGTGTATGTCTATGTAAACACTCCATTTATATAGATATATGAAAATACAATGGGAGTTCTCTCCCACTGTCAATTCCTCAAAAAATAACACTATGCCGCCAGTGATGACGACACTCGAACATAACAGTAGTAAAATTGCAGGAGGAATGTCATGGCATGTTCAATCCTACAAAAAAAACTCATTTTGGATGGTGCACAAGAGAAAAAAGAGAATTTCAGAGATTGGATGTTACTTGATTAGTAAGAGAGAATAGTTAGTGGAAGACATAAGATGCATTGAAACATTCAAAGGATTTTTTTCCTATTAGGTTCGGCCTCATGTTTGGTTTCCTCCAAAACTTGTAGAAAAGCTTCCTAATCTGTGGAATCATTTGTTGTGATTGTATGATTCAAATTGTAGGTATATGAATATTTTCTTAGGCACTGCCTAGAAACCGAAGGGCAAAAGAGATAGGAAAATGCAATAATTTGATGCAATCTTATGATTTAAAGGGGGTGAAATGATGCTAGATTGTGCAAAAGAACTTAAGATTCTATCAAAGAGAATGCAGTGGATAAAAATATATTCCCATAGAATCTTGTGCAAATGAATCGTAAAGATAAATTACTATGGTTTATACTCCTTAAAAGAAAAAATGCTAGAGAGCTGCCCCACTAGTAGAAAAGAGGGCTTTGGTCCACCCCGGGTTAGCCCATTAGTCCCGGTTCAGTCTAGAACCGGGACTAATGGGGGCATTAGTCCCGGTTCGTGCGTCCAGGGGCCACGTGGGCCATTTGTTCCGGTTCGTCTGGACCTTTTAGTCCCGGTTGGTGCCACGAACCGGGACTAAAGGGTGCGATGCCCATTAGTCCCGGTTCGTGGCACCAACCGGGACTAAAGGGTTAGACCTTTAGTCCCGGTTCGTGCCACGAACCGGTACTAATGGGGTTTGAGGCATTAGTACCGGTTCATGGCACGAACCGGTACTAAAGTTCCCATTTTCAAACTCCACCCCCCCCCCTAGTGGATCGCCTTTTCAGTTTTTAAAAAAATAAAAGAAAATGATGAAAATGTCAAAAAAATAAAATAAAATAAGTTTCCCATGTGATATATGGTCTAGTTGTTGGGAAAATTTACAAATATGAATTTCGACTTTATTTGCAAAATCTCTCTAGAATTTAGTAAAATGGGCATAACTTTTGCATACGAACTCGGATGAAAAAGTTTTTTATATGAAAAATCATCTACTCGAAAAGTTACATCCAAATTTAACGGGGGGAACCCCTTTAAACATTTTCAAAATCCTCAAAAACCTAACAGAAAAAAAGTTACGGGGCTTTTAAGATCTAGAGTGGAAAAAATCGAAAAAATTTCAAACTGTGGTCAAAAAATGGTCAAACTAATTATTCTACAATATTAGTGTTACTAAATAATTATTTCAGTTATTTTGAATTTTGGTCAAATCTGGTCAAACTGTGGTCAAACAATGGTCAAACTGTGGTCAAACAATGGTCAAACTAATTATTCAAGAAATATTAGTGTTACTAAATAATTATTGTTTTTTAAAACAATAGTTCCAAACTCAAACAGTGAAATGTGTTACTTCATGGTCAAGCAAAATTCCTGAAGGTTAATAGGATTGACATCTTACTATTGTCAGGAAAACAACAAGTGCAGACTTGGAAACGAGGGAGAATAGAACCCGGAAGTTAAGCATACTCAGGCTGGGGGAGTGGGAGGATGGGTGACCGTTCGGGAAGTTAGATGATTTGGAATGATGAGGAGTGATTAGAGATTAGAGGATAAATTGAGCAGTGATGAGGGGTGGTGATTAGAGATTAGAGGTTAAAAAAATTTAGAAATTTGAAAATAAAAAATTTCAAAAAAATTTCAAAAAATAATAATCGTAAAATTTCCTTTAGTCCCGGTTGGTGTTACCAACCGGGACTAAATGTCCCGGTTGGTGTTACCAACCGGGACTAAAGGTGGAGCTCCACGTGGCCGCGGCCTTTAGTCGCGGTTCATTTAAGAACCGGGACTAAAGGGGAGAGGCATTAGTAACGACCCTTTAGTCCCGGTTCAAAAACCGGGACTAAAGGGCCTTACCAACCGGGACAAAAGCCCCTTTATCTACTAGTGCCCCATGGAAAACCTAGAGCTACCCTCATGTCGCTGGAGAGGAAGACATACAACAATCAAACTAAATAATCTTAGTATCCATGTATGTTTTCATAGGTCCAACACCACGAAAAAACAAGAAATGATGTATATCATGGTGAATTCACTGCAAAAAAAAGTTTGTTAAAAGATAGGTCCTTTCTAGAAGATCCATTTAAAATGGATCATTGAAACCCTAAATAGTACTACAACCTAAAAGCAGACTACACTAATCATTAGTACATTGCCAAACTCTTTACAATTTTTCCCTATAGGGCCATTAATTACAGAGACATTGATCAACACTAAAACGAAAAAAACAGAAAGTTGATCTATTGGCCTAACTAAACAGAGCAAAAATCACACACACCTCAACATTTTTGAACAACTGACGCAAAGGGCTCGCATAATACTATCAGAAGCACGAAACGAATGAAGCCCTAAACATCTTGATAATCGTACGTGGTCCACAAAAATGAGGGCCAAAACTTGCCGAAATCAGAAGTAACGCCTTCTGGTTGTCGATGCTCACACACCATGGTATTCTTCGTCGTAATGATCGTCGACGATCTTGGCCATCATCAATCAGCCGTCCCACTCACTCCTCTGTCCCAATTGCTACTTTAAACGACGACGTTGGAGAGAACAGGTGCAGTGAGTTGGAAAACGAGGTAGCGACTGTACATATATAAATTTTCTTTTTCATTTTCTAGAAAAGTATTATGTAACAAGCCAGTTTAGCCCACGCCATGTTCTCACATTAACAAGCTAATTAATGTCAACATATACGGTATATTTTCATATATTCTTATTTGGTGTTGCAGATACAGACTGATTTCTCTATTAAATTGATTAAATGAAATAATTAAAAGCAAGTTTCAAATAATAATAATTAAAAGAAAATATATTATGCAATTAATATCCGTCTCTGTGGGCGCTGCTACCAGTTTTTGCCTGGCAGTCGGCGATATATAAGTACGGCAAAGTGCACAGCGCCGTCCGGCACAAGAGCTAGCGATGGCATCCTCCTCTGTTGTGGTCGCGGCTGCTCTGATCCTCTGCATCCTCGTCGCCCATGCCCATGGCTGCTACGCCAAGCACCACACGGCTCCTTCTGCGACCAACTCCAGCTGGCTTGATGCCAAGGCGACATGGTACGGCGCGCCCCATGGTGCCGGGCCTGATGACAATGGCGGCGCGTGCGGGTTCAAGAACGTCAACTTACCACCCTTCTCCTCTATGACCTCCTGCGGCAACCAGCCGCTCTTCAAGGACGGCAAGGGCTGCGGCTCCTGCTATCAGGTACGATATGGCCCACCCTACGCTATCATTAGTTTACTACACACTTGCAAGCAATTATGTTATTCCCTCCAATCCACATTAATTATCGCTGATTTGTTACAATTTTATACTAAATAATTAAAATTTAATATAGATTGGAGGGAGTACCACTATAATCTATTTATTTTTACAAACCAATACGTTACCAGCACATTGTTTTTTCGCCATTATTATTCGCGTGCATGCATTCAGAAATATTCGTATAGGATATGGATGTGTTTATGTGCAGCCTGTAACGTCGTGCACTACAAGTGCAGATAAGGTGCTTAAAGTCAGACCACCCTGCGTGCTCCGGTGTGCCGAAGACGGTGATCATCACAGACATGAACTACTACCCGGTCTCCCGCTACCACTTCGACCTCAGTGGCACCGCCTTTGGAGCCATGGCTAAGGACGGCCGCAATGACGAGCTCCGCCACGCCGGCATGATCAACATGCAGTTCAAGAGGTACCACACCCACCTACCTATACTGCCAGTCAGCATCATAACCATCGTCTTACCTTATTGAGATCGAGAGCTAGACGATATTGTGTGTTTATGAGACGACACACTCTGACACACCTAAGGGACATGACTGCGCAGGGTGCCGTGCTAGTATCCGGGGCTGACAGTGACGTTCCACGTGGAGGAGGGGTCGAACCCGTTCTACATGGCAATCCTGGTGGAGTACGAAAATGGCGATGGCGATGTGAATCAGCTGGACATCATGGAGTCGCGACTGAATGGCGGCAAGATGGCTCCAACAGGGCAGTGGGTGCCCATGAAGGAGTCATGGGGGTCCATCTGGAGGATGGATGCCCACCACCCCATGCAGGGGCCATTCTCCTTGCGCATCACCAACGAGTCCGGCAAGACACTCGTCGCCGGCCAGGTCATCCCCGTCGATTGGAAGCCCAACAAAACCTACAGTTCTCTCGTCCAGTTTCATTAATTGATCGATCGACCAGATATTTTCTATATATGAAAGTAATGAAAAGGGGAGCACCCTGATTTGCCGAAGAAATAATAAATATGGTATATGCGTGCGTGCCTATGTAGCAAGCTGAGACGTCCCCTGTGATGTCTGGTTGCATGTGTGTCCATCCATCGTGCAATTCATGTGCTTACATGTCTATCTATATCAGTTAATGTTATTATACAATTGCTTGTTTAGGGTAATGTTATACATTTACAGTTGTGCATTAAACACATAAATTTGATATGCGCCCGCATGATCCCTTAGCTTTATTATTAGCTTTTTTACGGGAAAGCTTTATTCGGACGGTATAGCACATTACTGGCATCTGCAGCTTTGCCGAGTGCCTAAAGAACTCCGAAAAGGTCCGAAACAACTCAGCAATGTGTTTGCCGAGTTCCGCTTCCGCATCAGCTTGTCCCTGTTCTCCTCAATTCCCACAAGATCCTCTTCCCTCGCAAGATTCAGAGAATGGTCACCAGATTCAGAGCGACCACTGTTCAAGCCCTCTCCCTCAATGCCTCTCATTTCGTAGCAGACCTTTCTCCTATCCGCACCCTGAAGCCTGACTTTGGTATCTTGAAGCTTGAGTGTCAAACGGCGCCATGCCTTGATGTGCTTGATCCTCTTCTTCATCTTCGCAGCAAATCCCCCATGCCTGTCTTCCAGCTTGTAGGTGAACTCGTCGACGACATCCTCGATCTCGAAGGCGAAGCCCCTGATCTTATTGATGAAGATGCCAGTAGGCCTGCATGCTCTCCAGCTCCTCCTTGGCCTCACGGATCTCGCTGAAGAGACCTTTGAGGGCAGATGCTTCCTTCCATAGCAGTGACGTAGCAAAGGTTGCTGCCTCTTTTGCTACGGCAAAACCGAGCTTGGCAATCAGCAACGCTACAACGCCATCCGCCATGGTGAATCTGAGCTCTCGTTTGAGAAGTCAACGTTGTGTGTCTGTATGTGTGTGTTCTGGGTTGCCCTGTTCTTCTGAGTGTTTAGGTTGTGTGATGAGAAAATCTCAGAGATCTCGGCAAAGTTAGCCTGGTCTCACAGAGATCTAATCAACGCGCTAAACCAAGTTGACATTTCCATGAAAAAACACAAGCTGAAATTTTATGAGAACGGCGTTTCGGTGCCCGGGTGCATCTGCACCCGGTCAAAAAAAAATCAGAAAAATTCAAAAAATTCCAAAAACAATTTGGGTGGTAGACAATTTGCGTAAGGTATGCTCCAATTTTCAAAACATTTGGACTTCTGTGCAGCTCTCAGCAAAAAAGACAAATCAGACCAGAACAACATATGAACAGTACACATTTTTACAGACCTCCGATTTGTCTTTTTTGCTGAGAGCTGCACAAAAGTCCAAATGTTTTGAAAATTGGAGCGTACCTCACGCATCAAATTGTCCACCACCCAAATTTTTTTTTGGAATTTTTTGAATTTTTCTAGTATTTATTTTGATTTTTTTCGTGAGCGCAAGTGCAGATGAGCTCGGGCTCAGATTCGAATTTTCGAAATTTTATATGGTACTCTCATGAAAAAGAATCAAGTGTTGCAAGTGGACATTGATACCTAGATATTTTTTCCAGACAGAACCCACTAACTGACAACTTGTCTGTGCTATTTCTAGCCACATGCACCCCATCTTCTCTCCCCACCACTCGGCCACCACCACTACCACCACAGTCCCTATCCTCTCATTTTTTATTTGTTTCGAGATGGTCTGGATTTATTCATTAATAACTACAAAAATAACGTTATATCAAAGAACCTAAAGCACACATGAAAACTGAAAAATCACTGTCAAAACTAAAAGTTCAACAAATTATGTCAAAAAATCTTGCCTCTAGCTTCATGTTTTGCATTTCAATTTTTGATTTTTTATTGAAAGCTTCAGAGAAGAAACTGAACATGACCAATCATGTGCAAGCTAGACTACAACCTCGTATCTAACATATAAAGCCTCAAGAAGTGCTAGGCACAACCGATGCATCGAGCGCACGGTACCACGCGAGGGAAAAAAACCACCGCACCGCGCCGTGCGTGGGGGCGCAGCGCACCAGGCGAGTGGAAAAAACATCGCACCGCGTGAGGTAGAGAAAACGGCATCGAACCCTAGCCCCAGCCCCACGCCCCTCGCTCCTTCCTCCCTCACCCGCCGCCGCTCCCTCCCACCTCCTCCTCCTCCTCCTTCTCTTCCGCCGCCGCCCTGCTGCTACTCCTCCACCGGCCCGCCTCTTCCTCCTCCCCGCCTTCCCATCGCTCGCGTGCAGGCCATCGTGGCCACGCGCTTCGCGGGCGAACCCGACCGGCCCGTCGCTGTTGGCTCGAGCTGCTGGGAAGAGGGAGGAGTCCGGAGACAGGGTTAAGGCGCAGGCCGTGCCTGGTGAGGCGGCGCCGCCGGCCATGGGATGCTGGACCTCGGGGAGCCCCATCCCAGGCCCGCGCCCAAATTCTTTGGCAGGGGAGGATAGATCGACGATGGCGCATCACATAAAGGAATGGGAGATCGAGGAGAAGGGAGACGAGGGTGGGTGGTGGCTTGCAGCATGGGGCGGGCACGTCCAACGAGGGTGGTGTTCTGTGGATCTGGTGCCCCCTCTCTTTGGCGAACTCCTCCTCAAGTGTTTCAGGTGAAATGCGGTGAGGAGCAGTGCACACGCAGCCAATGGATGGGATGGTGCTGCTACTGGGAAGGTATCATCTTTTGTGTTGTCTCTCCATCTCTCAACTTCCTTGCCTCTCCACCCTTGCTTAGCCTCATTGGGTGTGCCATTCGTTTCAGTGTAGGACATCCATTGGTTGGAGTGGGGGCTCTGTTCTACAAGCTGACCGCTCCGTCAGGAACAAGCAACCATCTGCGGCCTTGCAAGGGTCGACACCGCCATTGCCGCCTCATCTGTCCTTTCCAGATGCCATGGTCTCCTCTCCTCTACAGAGACCTCCTCATCTGCTGCCGATGGCTGTGAGTTCACGGCTGCTCCGGAGCCCCAACGAGCCAAGGTCATCTCTGAACCGCATTTGTTTAAGGGAAAGATAGATACAAGAAGAAATTAGTCTGTACGTGCCCTTATTTATTTTGATTTTTACCACTCCTTGATCAACTCATGCTCACATATCAACTATTCCCCGGACTCCCTGTTTCTAGATTGCTAGACATGTTAGTTGGTTTTGTTCTTTCTTATCCTAGGACGGCATTTTTGTTTAAGGGGAATTAATTCTTTTTTTTAATAGTACATCTTCCCCTTTTACCAATAATCTGATTTTTATATATCAATTTATGGGTTTCTCCCAGTTGTGTGCAAATCCGACAAAGAAGAGAAAAGGAAGAATATTGAGGAAGAGTTTTGGTGAAGAAGAACAAGGTGAACTCTCTCTCTCTCTCTCTTCCCCCTCTCTCTCATGTACAACCATGGTTGTTTGCTATGCTTGTTTCTTTTTATGGTGCATCTATGATCTTCCTAGCTTGTTTTCATTTCTAAATTACCACACACGCGAGCACCACCACAGTCTAACCAGGTTTGGTTCAGAAGAATTCTTTGTTCCCTGTCTTGTCGATTGTTTTCTAAAGAAAGAAAAACAGGTTTTCCTCAACAAGAAAAATAAATAAATGAATGATACTACTGAAAGTACTGACTAGCTAGCTTCTATTCTTGTCCTAAAATTTGGTTATGTGATCAACATAACATGCATGGAAAAACAATGTCACTCCTCCATTATCTAAAACCACATGTACGTGTGCATGCAGAGTAGCAATGGATTGTACAGAAAATAGCATACTAAATGTTCTTGATGAGCTGATCATGGACCTCGGCAAATTTGACAATGCTATCGACACTCTTTGCGATGCTGTATAATATCTTACGCACTCATATTCATTAGATATATGCGCTTGTATATGTTATACCCTTTTTTAGACGAAGTATATGATACTGCTTACCAAACATAGCTGTTCTGTTACACTTTTGTCAGGGAATAGAAATGAAAAATTATAATTTAATTACTCTGGCATCTACAGTGGAAGGATCGGTTTTTATGGCATGCACTACAAAGGAGAGAAGTGGACCATGTGAACGTAGTACAACATTGTTGTTGGTTCGCGCAGTCGAGGTCTGCTCAGGAAGACACAGTTCGACCGAACAGCTGTTGTGTTTTCCCAGTTGTTTGCAAATCCGACGAAAAGGAGCAAAGAAAGAATATTGAGGAATATTTAGGTAAAGAAGAACAAGGTGAACCCTATGTCTCTCTTCCCCCTCTCTCTCTTGAACACCCATGGTTATTTGCAGTGCTTGTTTGGAATTCTTATGGTGCATCTATGATCTTCCTAGCTTGTTTTCTTTTTCGGGTTAAACTCCAATCAAGCATTGTGACATATTAGTCATAATTTTATTATTTCCCCCTCGACTACTTTCTTTTGCCAAGATGAATTAATGTGTAGGTTTTCCACCACAAGTTCGTTCCAATGCCTTATTTTGTATTTAGTTCAGTTCAACTCTGGAGAATAGCAGTTTGATTTTTACCCCTTGACAAGTTACATTGGTACTGTATATAGGTTTGTGTATGATCTTAGTTCCTACAAATTGGAAGGCGAAGATAGATTAGTTTACCATATTTTACCATCTTCAGTCACAACCATATTTTCCGTCATGAAAACACTCTTAACTCTGAATTTGCAACTGTTCAGTGCATTTATGTTGCTTCCTGCAAGGTCAATGATATGGTGCCAGTTGGAATTCATATTCAAGCTAATACAGTGACTAAATTTGGCGAGGTTGGCACCTTACTGCTACTCTGTTGATTCCTCTTTCTTATAATTATGTCGATATGTCGTTTCTTGAGAAAATATGCTTTTGTACCTAATCATGATATTATGCTGGAGGGTGACTGATTTTGACAACTGAGTGTGTCTTAGTCGCAGTAGGGTAAGGGCATCCATAATTTTGACCGTGGTACCGTAGTTTCCAACTAAACTGTCATTTGCCGATTCTATAGCAGTGATTTCATATGCCTTACTAAATATGCTCTTGTTTTCTGAAGCAGCGAGTGCCTGATCATGATCTGCGGGAGGGTAACGGTTATTATAATAATTGAGTGTACCCAATGGAGGCTGCATTACATAATTAATCGGAGGGTAAGGGCGTCCATAGTTTTCATTGAACTACTGCAGTTTCCAACTGAATTTTCATTTGCAGATTCCGAAGCGGAGTTCTAGGTTCTAACCATGTCGCTTCCATTTGTTGTATTCTGAGAATAAATCTTGTTCTATATCCCTGCATTGTTATCCACTGGACTCTAAAACAAAAATCAATGTTTGCACATCCAGACAAGGTAAACTTATGATGAGTGGACTCCACAATATAAATTGAGATTCTATGTCAGTGGAAGTGAGTCTATACTCACCGAGGAACAATTTGATCTGATAACTATGAAATGTTCTTTGTTGGTTTTGGTTCTATAAGATCAAGATCTATAATTATATTCACTTTACATGTTAACATGTTGTAAATAAATTGCTATCTAATTGTCAGCAATATGTGGGAGCTTTTCCTCACAGTAGGGGTGTGTTGTTGATGTTTTCTTGATCTACCAGTGAACTTGTATCATGTGGCTAATATGTATATACAACAAGACTTTATTTACGTTCGCCCTTTTTGTTCTGTGCGTGCTTGGTGAATTGCTTACCCGGTGTGTGGCAGAAAATAGGAAGTCGAGTTTGATTTCCGTTGTGGCATTGCAATAGATGACCAACCTTTATGTTATGTGCTTTAGCTTCTTTTCAAATTTTAGAGTGACAACCGTTTGACAAAGGGTGAAATTTTTGGTAGGGCCTAGGTGGAAAGTATTTGATTAGTCTTTTCAGATACTGAACTATATTTTTAGTTCTGTTTTGTGCTAATGAACTACTTTTTAATCACTTTCTTATGAACGTATAAAATAAATTACATTGTAATGTATCATGTTGTATTACATGAAAAGGTGTTGAAAAGGACGCAATCAATCAAATATATGTAGTATGATATAGGATCCTTGCTTTATTGTATCCATATGTTGTAAGGAGATTATCTTGTCCATTCATTATTCTTATTATTTGTCCTATTCACATTAACCGTGAGTAGACTTGGGCCATTGCATTTGATGTTGATCTTATTTGCATATTAGTCCAAGAACAACAATTGCTCTTTGTTGTGGCATTGCTGGAGAAATACAAGTGTATATACCCGTTTCCCACTGTCCAGTCGAGGAGATCCCTGAGGCATTTGATTCTTGTGGGATTCCCACACATCTTACAGGATCATCAACAAGTGGCTGGGCCTCTACATTACTCAGAAAAGCTTCCGACAGTCTCTCATTCAAAAGAAAACAAATAAGAAAGGATGCATTGATTATTTTGGGTTGATCCTATTTGAATTTCCAGTGAAATTCAAACTTGAGACCTTACTCGAGTATTTAGTTCCAATGGGATTAAATGAATTTCCCAAATGCCTCTTTGGGTATTAGTTGCATTTTTATTTGGATCCTTGTACATTCAAACAATTTCTGATTCAAAAGACAACAACAGGGAGAAGATAAAATGATTAAGCAACACCCAAATAGTGATCGCAGCAGATCTCTCTCTCATTCTCTTTCCAGTTTGGTTGACCATTCTTTCTGTTCTTAGGTCTTTGATCTGCTTTCTTCTTCAACACAAAGCAAACCACGATCTCCTACACATTCTTGCTTGCTCCCTGGGGCAACCTTCTCTGTTTTAGATCCACTCTTTTCGTTCTGGTTTTAACTATGCTTATGATTACCTGTCTTGCCGAAATTCACTTGCCATACGCATGTCTTCTGGTGTGTGCCGACGGAAATTATATTTGCGCAATCAGATTAGAGTAGATAATTTCCTAACCTTGATTCCTTATCGAGTGCTTACTAAAATATATGTACAGTTATTTCATTCCATGCTTACAATCCACAAAGTTAATTCTTGTGATTTACTTATGCTATCAAAATCTGTTTGCTTTCCTATACCCGTAGGTACCATTGTATACCTGAATCCATGTGATTTCATGTCTCTATGGTTATATTGATTATCTTACCTTTGCTAGCCATGTGTGCCCTCACCTTTGTTCATCAATTCGTGCTTAGGTATGGATTGGTGATGTCGATGCCCATAGAGCCATTACCTCATGCATGATGTGTGTTTTGTGTGTGCCAGTTTGCCGGTTAGTGAGTGATAATATTCTGATGAATGTTTCATCAGTGTAGCAAGTGATCAGCAATAGACAGCTCTTACTTTTGGATTGAAGTGCAGATCTTGCTAATGAGTTAACTATTGACTCATTAATGCATTCTTATGCCCCAATGCTTCATTAAGTATTCTTATTTCTGCAACATAAAATTATTTCTTCTTCTATTGTTTTCCTCTATTTTTATAGTTATTAAGAGAACACCACATGTCACATGAATTCTAGACTACTTGTCTACAGTTAACTGGTTAGAATCAGTTTCTTGAGTTTGCTTGCTTAGCATGTAATATTTCACACTCACTAATTGTATTATTTCACGGTTGGCAATTGTTAGAACCAGGTCTTGAGTTTGCTTGCTTAATCGTGTCCCTGTGTAATTGCTCACCAAGCTCGCCAACGTGAGTTTGTTCCACATAATGGAGTTTCTATGAATTTTTGTAGTCCAGAAATTCTTGGAAATTCTCTTGTTGTTGTTATAATGTGGGTGTGTTCGGCTTCCTTCTTCATTAAAGGTGAGTCCTTTCTTTCAGGTTGGCCAACATGATGTTGTTTCTGCTGCAAAATAATTCGTTATGCAATTATGGTTAGGTTGTCCATTTTCCTTCATAACCGCATTTAATGGGTAGCTGTTATGCTCACTTTCCTCAAAGCAAGGTTGTGTAGCCATGCTATTTTGTGCTTTAAGAAGTAAGCCGACACCAAATCAGGGGGTGTTTGTTTCTAGGGACTTTTTTGTGTAGGGACTAGAAAAAGTCCCTCTTAGAGACTTTTTTACCAAACGGGAGGGACTTTTTAGGGACTAAACTAGGCATTTGGGACTAAATGAAGAAGACTCTCAAGGAGAATCTTTTTGGGACTTTTTGGGACTTTTCCAACAATGCCCCTCCATGCATCCATTGGCCCGCCACCCCATGGTGTTGTTTGATTGTTATTTTTCTATATACTAGGGGCAACATGGTCATTTAATAACCTCTAGGAAGGGACTAGGAACTTTTTAGTCTCTGGAAACAAACAGGGAGGGACTTTTTAGGGACTAGGGACTTTTTAGTTGGGACTAGAAAAAGTCCTAGGACTTATGAACCAAACAGGGCCTCAGTAATCATGTGCTTCTGCTTTGTTGGCCCAAAGTCACTATTTTTTTTTGTGTTATCTTTACTCTTTAGCCATTCCAAAACATTTATCTGATTTTGCAGTATTGCAGACCATAGAATTACAAGTTGACCGTATTTTTGAATGTGTGAAACTCACATAGATGTCGTGTGAATTTGACAAGAGTCGTAAAACCAATGGATAATAAGAGACTGTTTGATGGTGAAAGAATTTATCCTCGTGGTGACTACCTCAAGTGTGCCAGAGTAATAATTTGCCACAATTTATTTTAAGAAGACTATATTATAGTTCTGCAATATTACATGCTTATTATATGAAGAGGACCCATTTGGCAACACTTAAATCATTTTACGGCGCCTTTGTTTCTGATCTACAAAACAACAACTTCTACCGAGGCTTGTTATTTCTAATTCATTCTTTTTCCCTGCTTGCTTATTGTAACACAAGCCACCATGACTCTAATATCAATCATACACACCTGTTCGATATACTCCCTATGCCGTGCAACAAGCCAAAAGTAATCCATTGGAATTTATAGATGCTTACAATGTAAAAAAGGAAAAAAAATTCAGATGCCCCTGTTTTCTCCATCGAGATTAGCCTTCATAAAAATCACATTCTTATTTTCCTTCGCAAAACATTTTGTCGCCCTTCTGTCTACCATAGACAACCAATCATATAGCTCCTTGACTATGCTATACACTTTTTATGCCAACAGGAAAAATGTGTACTACTAAATCTCTTTGCAACGCCTGCGTAGAAATAATTTTTTTTCATTAACAAACATAATAATGTGGTTCTGCCCCGCAAAAAAAATAATAATAATGTGGTTCTGCCCCGCAAAAATAATAATAATAATGTGGTTCTGGCTTTTGTAGCCGCAAAAAAACGCTCTCCATCGACTAAACAAGTTTCTCTAAAATAGACCAGCCTGCTTAATACAGTGGCTTTCAAAAAATTTCAGGGCCCATCACCAGCCCATAGAAATCTTCGCCTGGCCCTTTTTAGAAGGAGACTGCAGCTCCCATTAAACTTAGCCGCTCCAGATTCCTTATCCAGATCCACCGCCGGACCACCTCCCCCATTCGCATCGACAACGACCGACCTGGCATCGACCGGCTGCTGGAGCCATGGCCAAGAAGCCGCTCCGAAGTAGCGCCGCTGTCCGTCGTCACGGCGTGCTACCGACGTATTCGCTCGCGGCACGCCTGGCTCAAGGACTCACCAACGGACAAGCCACCTCTTCCCTTCTGCATACGCGTTCCAACCGCCAGATTTACAAGGTAGGATCAAACAACTGCATTAGATTCGTACAGACTAGCCAAGATTTCTCTTACAGAATCGATAAAGAGGCAAATCAATTTATCTAATACTTATATAGTTATTTTTATGAGAGATAAACCTAACACTTACAATATCATTTCAAAATTTCCGAATAGATCCTGTACATCTTCCATCAAGCACTATTTTTAGATGCTATGCTGGAAGGCACTGTAGCTCCAAAAATCTGTATGTTACGCCCAGCCTATAGGAGATGTTGTTATAGAGACTGTGACTGAGTTTTCTCGGTAGAGGGCAGATCTCTCTCGCCTCATTTTCAAGGTCTGGTAGATGAAGATCTCATGGCTCTTGGCCATGTGAGTGCTCTTCATTGACTTGAAGATTGGCCAGTTCTCAAAGACGATCTTGAGCGAAACAATAAACTGTATGGGAATAATCAGGATGGGATAGTGCTTGTGAGCATCATACTAAGAACGAGAGACATGGCAAAAATTATGGTGATTTCATATGTTAATACACCGGATAAAGTAGCAAGATGAGTCTGAAAAACAAATCTCTTGACAGTGCTCGAAATCAGATTTTTGAGGGCTAGGATTATTTATTAAATATAATGACCGCCTTTTACTACTAATGGCCTGTTAAGTCTGTGTGCATCACTGTTAATCATCACAACTAATACCACGGTCTAATATGTCAGCTTAATTAATCTATTACTTCTTTCCAGATGGCTGCTGTTAAACAAGAGGAGGTAGACACAGCCAAGGATACCAGCGGTGGCCAAATTACCCATGGTAATTCTGAAAAACGTATTTATAATTGTTTATAAATTGCAAAAAATGTTTCTTCTTCGCTGATGCATGCTCATGCAAGTTGATCAAGTATGTAATAAAACAAACTTCTTTCAGGGTCCAATAGATCTTGTGTTTGCTATTCATTAATGCAGTAATTTATTTGTTGTTACATGTGCAAGCACTGCTGACTACTTCCAGCATACCATGTACGATGGATACCATTTTCTGCCTTTCACTAATACACACATGCTAATTACCCCCTCTGTTTGTTTATGTTATCCTCTATCTGCTGTTGCAACCTTTTACAATGATCTCCTTACCTATTCAACACAGACGAACCACTATGTCGGAAGCACAATAAGCGATATGAGTATATTCATCGCCCACGCAAAGCAAGCTCAATCCAAAAGTTCAAAGGCAAGAAAATCCATCTAAAGCCTGGAATGTCCATTCTCCGTGCTAAGAACTACATTACTCTTCCCATTCCATCAGCTCTCGCAACAACTACTGAAAAGTATAATTTTGTGCAATTTAACATAGGTGAGCCTTGCAAGCACTACTTAGATGAGTTTAGTCGCCATGTTGTGTGGGGCAAACACAGTTAGGCTCTACAACCATAATGTTCGTGCACTGCGAAAGATCATCCGCATCACCACCACGCCTAATAACTACTATGTGTGCCACATGACATAAACATTTGCAACACAAGGCAAAAGAATGCTAATCCTTCACAATTATTCTGTTATGTTTCATATAATAGCATGGTATAAAATGATATAGTGAGTAACCTTTACTATTGTTTTCAGTACTTTAATGTCCACTTTTCTACGGGTTCCCTTTTGATGCTGACCACGGTGAACTTCCAATCACAACTGGAGACGGAACAACCACTGTCACAACCCGCTTTATCAAGGGAGTTGACAAAAGGGCCACCATCACTAAAGGCTGGAGCGACTTCTTCCGTCGGACCCACATGAACGAAGGGCAAGCATATGCTTTCGGCTTCAAATGCACTTCCAAGGGATTGCACTTGATTGTCTATTCAATATAAGCAAGCTGCAGGAGCCCCTTTCTATATAACATAGTATTAGTATAAATGCCTACAAAGACATCTATGTTTGTCCTCCTTTTCGATCTTATGTAATCCCCTAAGACAGTGCTGTGCATTTAGCTATCGATTATCCGCTACTTAGACTGCTCTATTGCATGCTTTTGAAACAACCATGATAAAGGAAATATATGCTCCTTCAAGTTCATATCCAAAGGCCTCTACATGATTATTTATCCAATCTAAAAAGATCACAAGGGTCCTTTCCTGCATGACTTGGTGTATCATTTCCAATCTTATGTACTTACTGCATATAGTATATGAGCTATAATTTTTGAAAAACAATATGTTAATGCATACTCTTACCCCAATTGGCTTACATTCGGCCTTTGCGCCATGGGCGCAACGGGTCATCTAGTGTTTTGAAAAGCTGAATGATCCATCCACCCCAACAGGCGAGAATCTATCTATATTGAGGTGAAACAAATTTTGTAACTGCTAGGTGCAAAGAAACAATTAGACTTGAACCAACCTTTGAGATGGCTGGATGCCCTGCTCGTTCAGCTCTGGATAGAGCAGCTCAATCCTGACAAAGAGGAGGGCTGTATTTTTGGTCAGTGTATGTCCATGTGGAGAATTTAGAATGGATTGCTCTAGATGTGCTCGAGATAGAGATCAGTACGGCTTGGATTAACTGGTAGCTTGTGAACTGGTGCCGAACCGCATCGCTACTTTTTTTTTACCTAATCGAGATCTTTCCTTGAGAAACGAAAAAAAGACGATAATGTGCCATGGATTAACTAACAATGTGTTAGTGGCAAATGCAGTGTACTTGCCTTGAGATCTGCTAAGCTAGATCTAGTTTACTACTCCATCCTGGGGGCAGGAACAAACCAAGATTACATCTACCAAGAACCATATGTCGGCAAGAACTAATCTTCTAAAATCCATGAAGTTTTTCAAATTCAATAAAAAAAATCAAAATTGATCATTTTTTCAAAATCATGAATCCTTTTTTCAAAATCGATGTACATTTTTCAATTCGTGAACATTTTAAAACAGTTATTCATGAATATTTTCAAAATTGATGACCATTTTATAATTTCGTGTTTTTTTTAAAAAAATCGTTGAACCTTTTCAATTTGTGAACTTTTTTAGAACCGATAAACAACTTTTTTCAAAATCCATAAACTTTTCTAAAGTTGATGTACTTTTTGAAGTTTGTGATCTTTTTTTTATAAACCCATGAATTTTTTTGAGTTCATGGTTTTTGAATTTTGCTAATTTTTTTCAGAACTTTTGTAAAGTCAACTGTTGACTAGTACCCGACGATATTAATTAAGCGGCCATTTGAGAGCAGTCATTTAACGTATTAATTATTTTTATTTTATGAGCTTAGCATGAATGCATGCCAAGCATGTATTCGAGCTAATCTGGGGGCTAATGTCGGGGGAGTTACCTGCGGCTAGACCCGGCTCATGAGGTTAATTCATTTCTGGGGTTAAGTCATCTCCGGAGTTAAGTTTGCCCTGCTAAATGAGTGGGCCAAATGAGCAGGCTACAGCCTTGACCCGGCCTGCAACGAGACCCGACCTGCTACAGGACCTGGGCTTAGACCAAATTTCACCAAGGAAAGGAGTCCATATACAAGACGGAGACCTCCGACTTGGAGGACACGGAGGATTTAGAGGACTTAGAGTAGGATTATGACTGCGAATATAATCCGGAGTCTTTTGTAACCCCATGGACTCAGCTGTTAAATAAAGCGAGTCCATGGGTCGTCGGAAGGGGGGAAGAAATAAGTCGCCAAAAAGGAGTGGCCAGAGATAAGTCCTAGAGATGTCGCCGCTCCCCTATCGGTGGCGGCGGTGGCCGTTCGGTGGTCTTAGAATGTCGATGTATATCTTTATAATGTTTGAAGTGTTTTGTATTTGTGCTGAACTTTGATATAGATCAAAGATCGTATTTGCAAGAAAAAAAAAGGTTGTGTGGCTCGGTTATGTTCATTTTCGCCCGGTTTTTAAAATTTAACCAAGCTTTACTTTTTTTTTGTGAGGGAGCCAAACTTCAATGTGCTCAGTCCATGTTTTCTTAAAATTTAAAACTGGTTAGAATGAAGTAAGGATTTGCTGGGAGTGAAGAAAGAAGAAACATTCAACCCGTGGGCCATCATCGGCGACGTGCTCCCTCGCCTGCCGCAGCTCGTCGGGACCCTGGCCAGGCTCATCTCCAAGATCATTGATGCGGTGAGGACGGCACGCCAGAGTAAGCGGGAGTGCGAGTACCTCACGGTCCGCCTGTCCATCATCGGCGACGTGCTCCCTCGCCTGCCGCAGGACGCGAAGATGAAGCGGTCACTCGCCGAGCTGGCAAAAACGCTGGGCGAGGCGCACAAGCTGGTCCTCGACTGCCAGAATTGGAGCCCCGCCAGGGAGCTCATTGGACTTGGTCAACGCCATGCCGACAGCTTGAAGGAGGTCAACGCCAGGATCGACTCCCACATCAACCTCCTGAACTTGATCTTTAACGCCACCGCCGGCCGCTCCACTTTCAACCACACGACGACGGTGCCGTCGCCGGGCAGTTCCTCGGGTCCTGTTGCCGTCAGGCTCACGTGGGCGGAAATTGCAGCCGCGACCGATTACTTCGCCGACGAACTCAGCCGACGCAGCCCGGAGGCGTTGTACAAGGGCCGTCTCCACGACGGCCCGGAGGTGGCCGTGAAGGTGCTGAACAAGAACGGGAGGCAGGACGTGGAGGGCGCGTTCGTGGCGGAGGTCGAGATCCTCTTCCCCCTCCGCCACCAACACATCGTGCGACTCGTCGGCTGGTGCTCCGAGGAGGAGGACCGCATCATCGTCTACCACCACGAGCATATGAGCAACGGCACGCTCAGAGACCACCTGATGCGCCTGGGCCTGCGCGTGCGCGCTCCAGTGTTCCTGCGGGGCGGCTCTAGCTCGTCGCCAGTGAGAGCGACCTGGAAGACGCGCGTCGAGGTGCTGCTGGGCGTGTCGCGGGCCATCGAGCACTTGCACCGCTGTGGGGTCATCCACCGCAACGTCACCTCCTTCAACATCCTCCTGGACGGAAGCTGGGAGCCGCGCCTGTCCGGCTTCGGCCAAGCGATCTTGCAGGCGGCAATGGGCGACCAGGTCGTCGATGAGGTTGTCGGCACGCCCGGGTACCTCGACCCGGAGTACCGCCGCACGGGGCGTGTGAGCCCGGCGAGCGACGTGTACAGCTTCGGAATGGTGATACTAGAGTCGCTGACGGGGAAGGATCCCGCCACCATGCAGATGGACTCGGTGCTCCTGGCCATACGGAACAGGAAGCTACCGGATGTGCTGGTCCGCCGCCCCGCGGCGACGCCACGGCAGCTGGAGGCGCTGGAGCTCGTGGCGCACACGGCGGAGTGCTGCCTGTTTCCACATGGGAACGACCGGCCTGCCATGTCGGACGTTGTGACCAGCCTCCATAGGGCGCTCTTTAATATCGACAACAAGTGGACGAGGACGACCACGGTCACGGCCGCGCCACCGCCGAGCTCCAGCTATGACTCCCACATCGGCCACGACGACAAGTCGACGACCACGGTCACGGCCGGGCCACCGCCAAGCTACAGCTATGACTCCCGCATTGGCCACGACGAGGAGTCGACCATCACGGTCACGTCCGGGCCACCGCCGAGCTCCAGCTTTGGCTCCCTGCAGAGTCAGGTTTTTTTTTTTTTGAGAAAGCCCTGCAGAGTCAGGTAATGGTCTAATTAATGGATGGGCTTATAATTTGTTACCCCTCATTCTCATAATATAAAAACATTTCTGACAATAGTATAGTGTTAGTGTCAAAAATATTTTTATATTATGAGATTGAGGGAGTAGATCTTAGAAACAAATTCTCTTTTGCTTCATGCGGGACCAAATCATATCATTAAGTTGCCGAAATTATGTACGTATTTGCATTTTGTTTTCTAATTATGTACGAAATTATGTAGCAAGGTCGCATTTTGTTTTCTACTCCCTCCTTTCCGGTTTATAGGGCTCAATTCAAGAATCTCACCAACCAAGATAGATGGTGAGTGGTGGAATACTTTTTGTAGTTTGCAAAGGCACCTAATTAATGCTCTTGTTTTCCTAAAAAATTAGGTTTATCAATGCATTAATTGTAATGCTTGCATGCATAAAGTACATGCATTGGTCAATTTTCTCTTAATACTTTAATGCACCTTGGAATCTGAACATGTGATGAGAAACAACCAAATTGAGCCTTATAAAATGAAAAAAGTAAAATTTTGAGATAAACCCTATAAACCGGAAAGGAGGGAGTAATTGAAGGACGTTTGTCTGTTCTGTGAGACAGTCTGATTAATGTTCCTTGTTTTCTACCAGCCTTACGAAGATGAAGAATCCAGCCAACCACCGGAGAGCATCAGCACCTTATTATCTTCTAGAGGTAAGTGTTATTTTAAATGGGGAGGTTAACCAATACTCCCTTCGTCCCATAATATAGAAGCTTTTTAGAGACTAATGTACTGTAAAAAATACTTTTATATTATAAAACGGGGCAGTATATTTTAAGAAAAATCCTTTTTTGCAACCCATGGATCACACGTGAAACATCAGCCACACAAGTATGCTCAATCCCTTGCAAGTATAAGCTGGCCGACTCCTAGCGTCCGCTTAAACCATACACGAGACCATATATAACGTATTTTAGTATCCACATTCCTGCAAGTTCATACCGAGAACACATTTTAGTACCTACTCTTTGTGGAGACTGGAGAGTTAGTTTTATTCGATGAATTTTTGTATTACAGGAATGACCGACCAAGTAACGCAACTTAAAGCTCTGAAGGGCATATTGATTGATGCAACTGCAGAACCAATTATGCTATCATATCCATTTCTAAGCTCCATCACAGGAAATTTCTCTCGAGAAATCGGCCGTGGTGGTTTCGGAATTGTTTACCAGGTATATAGTTTCTTGATTGTGTATTGTTACATGTGGTAATTATACGTGTCCTTTCCTAGTGTTCCAAAATAAGCATGGCAATGCTAAACTACTAATATCTTGAACAGGGAGACCTTGGGACTAGGAAGGTTGCTGTGAAGAAACTTTCCATCATACCAGAGAGGTTCTCGGACACACTCTTTGTGGAAGAGATTAAGTGTTTAATAAAAGCAAAGCACAATAATGTGGTCAGATTTCTAGGTTATTGTGCAGATACACAGGGGGAATTGATATTATTCAACGGAATGCATGTGTTGTCAGAGCTACCACAACGGCTGTTATGCTTCGAGTATGTTCCTAATGGAAATCTTGGGAAGTATCTTGAAGGTACAAATCATGCATATTTTTATTTTAGTTTTCGTGGAAAAAAATGCCCGTACAAATATTAACACAAATCCATGTCCAGATGGATCTGAATATAGATAATGGGACCATATATTCACTCTCATATTTGACTAAGCTAAGCAACCTAAGGCCTATTTTATCTCTCCTACACGACATAGTTTCGCGGAATTTATCTTCTCGAACAATCAAACATGTTCATAGAAAGCTAGATTAAAACCTAAACCCCCTTAGTTGTTTAATTAAAAGGGTTACATTTTAGAAATTTTAATCGGATATTTGTGTACAAACATGATAAGTGTGACCACAATGCTAGAGACTTGTTTGTGGCCGGTTCCCAAACAGGAAAAAACTAAGTGCTGGGTTTTTTCTTCTCTTTTCCTTACGACTATTGGTAGTATAGATATTGATGTTGCGCATTTCATGTATACTTGGCTTAGTTTGACATAGCAAGGGCACTGTTGCCCCATTTTTCCTCTTCACATACAAATATTTCACTTATTTTGTTGGAGATGAATGAAACTTGCCATCAAATTTGAGTCAGTTTTTCAATGTGCAGATAAATCTCATAAAGATGAATGGAAAATTCGCCATCAAATGATTAGGGGAATTTGTCATGGTTTGAATTGCCTTCATGAGCAACGAATTACTCATTTGGATTTAAAACCTGAAAATATTCTTTTGGATGCTTGTATGGAACCAAAAATTGCGGACTTTGGGATATCAAGATGCTTTGATGAAGGAATATCAAGAGTTTACACCAAAATCCTTCGTGGAACAATGTATGCTAATCCAATCAAGAATTCTTTCCATGTTTCTATTATATGTAAAAATTTCTTTATGCGCATATATTAATATTAGCTATCATATTGTTATGCAGGGGATATATTGCACCAGAGACCATAAAGAATGGAGAAATAACATTCAAGTCAGATATATATGGTTTGGGCATTATAATTATAAAGTTGTTAACAATGGGTAACTACTCTGATTTTGAAAGTGTAAGAAGAATTTACTTATGCATTTCAATAGATGTTTTTTTAGCAAATTCATTCTTGTGTAGTCTACAAGTAGCGTACCAAGTACAAACAACAATGGTGGGTTAAATATTAAATTGTAATAAGCTCTTAACGAATTTTTTAGCACTCTGTAAACTCGAATATGCATGCTAAAATACAAGGTTGTGTCAAAATTAAAAACTAAATCAAGATGGGTGCATTGTATAAAAGGCAAACTATGAAATCACATACATTTTTTCGTGGTAGTTCATCAGTTTCATGCAATAAGGATTGCAAATTTTGACTCAAAGTCTACATGAAATATAATAAGGAACTCTTTGTACATTTTGTGTTGCACCCATCAGGTGAATCTTGGCCCAGTGGTCAGAATTCATCAACCAGACTGAAGTGCTTGCCTCCTTATTGGTAAAGGATGCAGCGGTACGAGCATATAGAACAGATCCTGTTCAAGTAAGGTCATACTCTTTGTACATTTTAGTATTCTAGTTTTCATGGAACCATGGTGACGGGGAATTTTTCTTTAATCATTCAGATAATGGCATGAAAGCATTCTTGTTTATGAAGACTACATGTTGTAGATGATATTTAGGTGTACTGTTATAATAGTGAACTAATATAATGTGCAAGAAATTGATTAGAATAACACATACACATGATGTATTACATTATGTTTTTGCATATGGAAGTTTCTTACCGTATGTTTGACCTTTGCAGTGGCATACATCTTTAGACATGGACCACCCACAAGTAAGGAGCTGGGCCGAAATAGCTCAAACATGTGTGCATACAGCCCAACATAAGAGACCTACAATATGCAAGATCATGCAAAAGATGAATGAGATAGATAGCATGTGATAAAAATTTCCAGTACCTTCAGTATACCGAAATTATGAACATTCAAGGTAGAGATGTAATCATGTTCACCTAGCAATATTTATCTTGTGTACTCACATCTTTTGGTGATCTGTGGACATTCTACACAATTATATTATGGACGCTAATAAAATACCCGTGTTATGCAACGGAAAAGGATAACACACATAATAGACATAACACAAAAGAAGGTCCAAGCTTCTCTCTGCGAACATTGTGATCGACCCCCTTCTTCTGACATACTACAATAGCATGTGCAAAGGCAACCTATGAGAACAAAGATTTTATTGGAATTATATGAACTTGGCCCATTAAGTTTCTATAATTCCTAGAATAAATCTCAAAAGCTCACTGTTCTCATTCATAAATAACAAAAGGTGGAACTTAAGCGTTCAAAGCTAGTGGAGGGTGAGCTTCCCGTCCATTTCCTGGCATGCTCCAAAAAGGGGATATCAGGTCTCTGGAACTACCACGAAGAGAGGCGATCTGGTTTTTGGGAAGGCCAGTGTGCCGGCCAACCGGCCAGACTTTTGGTCGGCTGCCAAATGATAGATAATGCACGTGTCAAAGGTCTAAATGTCGCGCAGACTAGGTCGCCTTTGTCTTACAATTTCCGCATGTGCGCACAAAAAAGGGGATCTTGTTGGGAAACACAATATAAATCAAAAAACTTTCACCCTACGATCACCTAGGAACAATATGAAGATGCATTAACGGTTTGGATAAAATTGTTACTAACTCCAAGTTGCAGCGGAAGTGGACGAGTCGTTGTAGATCATACATGGAGTTCCTCGAACCATAAGTGAACGATCCTGTGAACCGCCCACAAACAGTCCCTCAAACCAAAAACCGAAAGCACAACCTCTCTACAAACTGCAAGCGTACGGTCTACACGACCCGGTAGCGCTTTACCTTTGATAGATAATTGATATATCTCCAATGTATTTATAATTTATGAAGTATTCATGCCATGTTTATTATAATTTTGTATGGTTTTGCTGCACTTTTATATGATTTTTATGGACTAATTATTGATCCAGTGCCATTGCCAGATCTATTTTTTGCATATTTTTTTTGTTTCATAGAAAATCCATATCGAACAAAGTCCAAACGCGAAACAAATTTACGGAGATTTTTTTGGAATATATGTGATTTTTGGAAAAAAGAATCAACGCAAGACAGTGCCTAAGGGCTCCACAAGGCAACAGGGCACGACCTCCCCCCGGCAGCGGCCCCTTGCTATGTGGGCACCTCATAGGTCAGTTGGAGCCCTTCTTTCTCTGCAAGAAGATAATTTCCAGATCAAAATTTCAGTCCAATCGGATTTACGGATCTCAGGGAATATAAGAACGTTAAAGGGCTCCAAAAATAGTCGCGAAAAATAGAAGACAACAGACAGATCCAATCTAGGGGAGAGATCCCTCTCTCCCCGGAGGGCCAAGGAAGAAGAAGAAGGAGGGACGCCCTGCCCCGCTCCTTCGGTGGCCCCGGGACATGATACATCTGCGCTGTATCTACTTTTCCAAACACTTTTGCTCAAGTTTTTGACTCTAAGTTACATGATTTGAATGAAACTAAGTCGAACTAACGCTATTTTCAGTAGAACTACCATGATGTTGTTTTTGTGCAGAAATAAAAGTTCTCGGAATTGGACGAAACTTTTTGCAGATTTTTTATGGAATAAATAAAAAATACTGGAGCAAAGACCCACTGGAGGGGGCCACTTGCTGCCCACGAGGCACCAGGGCGTGCCCTGGTGGCCCATGGGGCCCACATGGCTCCGTTGACCCTAATTCCAATCTATAAATTCAGATTTCCCGAGAACAAAATAGGAGAAGAAGTTTCGTCGCATTTTACGACACGAAGCTGTCTCCACCTCCTATTCTTCATCGGGATATCAGATCTGGAGTCCGTTCGGGACCCGAAGAGGGGGATTCGGTGCTATTGTCATCATCAACCATCCTCCATAACCAATTTCATGATGCCCACTGCCGGGAGTGAGTAATTCCTTCGTAGGCTTGCTAGACGGTGATGGATTGGATGAGATTTAGTAATGCAATCGGGTTAGTTTTGTTAGGGCTTGATCCCTAGTATCCACTTGTGACACCCTGGATTTTTTCTTTTTTTCTTTTCTTGTATTTATTGAATATTTGATTTGCATTTGGATTTTCAATCAATTCTTTTGGACTTGTCACTTGCAAATTATTTTGATTTTCTTCCAAGTGGATTCTATGATCTCTAAACCATCTCTTAACTTCATCCCTCCCAAAATAATGCCATGGAATTATTTTATTTAATGGCAAAATATTCATTTTCCTTCTGAAAATGGATATTTTCTTAGTCTGCTATGAAACAACCTTCATTTTTCCCGCTCAAAAAATCCCCAAGAAATCCCCAAATGTTCTTTGGATCATGCCTCACCTTCCCATGAAAAAATATGACATAGTCATTTGGAATATTTTTTCTCAAGAAATTATTTCACTTTTGGACAGTTAGGGTACTTAGTGAAGCAAGTGCGTTTTTACTTGATCCTCTTGAGCTGATTTTTTTACCACATAGCTACCTTCCTACCAGAAGCTTAACCCCCAAATTTTACTCTTTAACTCTTAGTAAATCTCTCTCTATTTCCATTACAAATTTCCGTCCAGAAACTTATCAGCTAGCTCAAGTCTTGTCTAGTGGGCGAGGTGGCAAGCCAAGGGCACACTGCAGCACCATGTCAAATGGACAACACCCTAGACATGGTTTGGCAGCCCTTGGCATACCGCGTGCACGAGTGCACGCGGTGACCATGCATGAATGCAGTGTTCGACAGTCGGTCGGCGCGCTCTGAGTGCTGCGACCCCTCTACCGCCGCCCGTTCGCCCTCCCTCGCACCACTGTAGCTTGTCTATGCCACTCAGCATCCTCCCATGCTTCTACCTAGCCCCTCTCCGTAGCTCCCCAACACCGGCAGCCTGCATGGTGGACGTGGACACGATGAGCATAGACGGCACAGTGCACCCGCGTGAACGAGTCCCACCCGAGCCATGTAGCTTGGTCGCGTCCCTCCACTGTGCTTGGCGGCGTCCTCCTGCTCCGACGCATTGAGCCCAAGTGAGGGTGTCCTGGATTAAGTGGTCCTCGGGCCACTGGCCCATTGCTTGTGGGCCGGATTGATGTTTTACTATGAAGCGGAACTAGGGCGGGGACCCGTGACCGGGAATGAGATCTTCGGAGTCGTGGTGTGCCGTCCAAGTCAAGAATAATGTAATGTTTTCTTTGTTGTAACCGATCGATGTAACCTTAACCCTAGTGGTGCCTATATAAACCAGAGGATTTTAGTCTTTAGGGCTAGAGCAACATCCATTACCCCATCAACCTAGGGTTTAGATCGCCTGATCTCGATGTAGATCGACTCTGTAACCATATCATATATCAAATACAATCAAGTAGGATGTAGGGTTTTACCTCTTCGAGAGGGCCCGAACCTGGGTAAACACTATGTTCATTGTTCCTTGTTTCCCATTGATCCTAGATCCATATCTCAGGACCCCCTACCCGAGATCCGCCTGTTTTGACACCGACATTGGTGCTTTCATTGAGAGTTCCATTGTGGGGTCACCGAAGGACCGATGGCCCAACTATTCTTTGGAAAGCGCCTGGGACATCTTCATCCCCGGCGAGATCTTCACGTTTGGCAGCATCACTTTTTGTGCCGATCTCACCGGTTGTTTAGAGCCGGTTGAAAGTCTCGCCTCTGACACCAAGGCCGGCCACCAGCACCTACAGTCCACTGCTGGACCTCAGCAAAACTCTGCCCCTAAAGAACCCATTGAGCCCGATGCCTTGACCTCGGAGTCAGCGAATACAGAGGGAGCCAATGCAATCTGGGATCCGGTCTTAAAGCCGAACCCCGCTGAAATACCTGAAGAACATCCCGCTGAATATTCAGGAGGCATGGCCTTCACGGGATCCCCTTCCGCAAACAACCTGATGGATCGGGATTAGACCTGACAATAGAGAAATCGAGCTTTGTAGGCAGTGATATTACTATCAGTGTCCATCTTCCTCTTGAAGATCCATTTATTGTCAATGGCCTGCCGATCATCGAGCAACTCCACCAAAGTCCACACTTTGTTCTCATACATGGATCCTATCTCAGATTTCATGGCCTCAAGCCATTTGTCGGAATCCGGGCACATCATAGCGTCTTCATAGTTCGTAGGTTCACCATTGTCTAACAACATGACTTGCAGGACAGGATTACCATACCACTCTGGTGCGGAACATGTTCTGGTCGATCTACGAGGTCCAGTAGTAACTTGATTTGAAGTTTTATGATCATCATCATCAGCTTCCTTTCTAAATGGTGCAGGCATCACGGGAACTATTTTCTCTGATGTGCTACTTTCCAATTCGAGAGAAGGTACAACTACCTCATCAAGTTCTACTTCCCCCCACTCACTTCTTTCGAGAGAAATTCCTTCTCTAGAAATTACCCATTCTTAGCAACAAAGATCTTGCCTTCGGATCTGTGGTAGAATGTGTACCCAATAGTTTCCTTTGGGTATCCTATGAAGACACACTTCTCCGATTTGGGTTTGAGCTTATCTAGCTGCACTACTAGAAAAAGGATTGTTAGTGGCGCACCTATTTTTGCCATTAATGACGCACTATAGGTGCACCACTGTTACCACGCCACTAGTAATAAATACTAATGGCGCACCTCGGGTGCGCCATTAGTATTGCAGGTAACAGTGGCGCGCCTTCTAGTGTGCCATTACTATTGCTACAGGTGCGCCACTGGTAACTTTTTTTTATTTTTTTGTTTTTTCTTTAATTTTGAAGGCGGGAAAATAGTATTGGCGCACCGTCTAACCCCCATCATGCGCCATTGCTATTTTTGAATTTTGAATTTGGATCTGGATCTAGATCTGGCTCATTTTTTGGCTTGTTTTTTTGCTTGAATGTTTTTCAAATTTTGTTCTCGACCTGGATCTGGTACGTTCTTTGTGCCGGGGGAGCTCCACATGTGGCCGGAAGTAGAGGAGGAGGGAGGAGCGACCGTGAGGAGGAGAGGAGGGAGGAGAGACCGTGAGGATCAGGAGAGGAGGGAGGAGGAGGGCGCCGGAGAGGAGGAGGAGGACCGTGAGCAGGAGAGGAAGGAGGAGTACCGTGAGGAGGAGATGAGGGAGGAGGAGGTCGCTGGAGGAGGAGCACCATGAGGAGGAGAGGAGGGAGGAGGAGGTCGCTGGTGGAGGAGCACCGTGAGGAGGAGGTCATAGGAGGAGGAGCACCGTGAGGAGGAGGAGGTCGCCGGAGAGGAGGTGATGGAGTGGAGGAGAGGAGGAGATGGAGTGGAGGAGAGGAGGAGAGGAGGAGATGGAGTGGAGGAAAGGAGAAGAAGAATGAAGGGGTAAGTGGCTGGCCGGTCCTTTTAAACTTCTGTCCCAACTTAGCAGTGGCGCACCGTGCACCGGTGCGCCATTGCTATTTTTTTGAATTGTGAAGGCAGAAAAATAGTAGTGGCACACTATTCACTAATGCGCCATTGCTGATTTTCTTTTGCATTTTTTTTGAATTTTTTTGCCTCCAGATATTAAAAGCCCCGTATCTTTTATTCTGTTAGGTTTTTGGGGATTCTAAAAATCTTCAACGGGGTCATGTCTATGGTCAGCCACCGCCGGCGGCACTTGCGCCGCCACACAGTGAGGACCTGCACCCGCGGCCACGCTGCAAGAACCTGCACGGCTGGAGGAACTGAACAACTTCGCCTCGAGTCTAGCACCCGATCAGATGCCGTCGTCCACAATAGGCTTGGAGTGGAGAGATTAATGATTGCCTGATTCAACAAAGTTTGGGGCCATTAGTGGCTTTATATCTTTAGGCTCATCATGATTTTTTTAATGTAAACATTTTCTTCTCGACCGAAATTGTTGTATATTGGGCCAAAAGCAATATGTTTGTTATTTTTCTTTTGATTCCTTTTCTGACAATTGTTTTTGCACACATATCGGCATCACCTTTCACAAGTACATTATTTTGGAAGTTTATTGTTCTTTTGTGGTTTCCTTGCAAAAGAAAATCTTAACATGTTGCCTATTGGTGAAGGAATCATTGGGCATCGCGAGGCTTTTCAATAATGTTAAGATCACAAAGATCAATCGTCAAGCCAATGTGGTGGCATATGAGCAAAATTCAGTTTTGTTAATAGATCAAAGTGATGTTTTCCTTGATAGTGTTCTGCTCCGTGTGGTGTATGTATAACGAAGATCATATGGACCTTGTAATTAAAATTAATATATGGGGAGTTTGTTTTTTAATAATTGAAAGAGAAATAGCATCAATGCACACAGGCAATGTAGTGAACATTGACCTACACGATATAAATACGCAACAACTCTTGTAGGGATTGGGAATCAAGATGTGTGTATATATCGTACCAAAAGAAAACCACATCCAATTTGGTGTATATCCAAGCAGCAAAGAACACATAGTACTCCTTTTTGTAGTTACTCCACACAACAAAATTTGAATTGCATTTTTTATCCACGGCAGAATTGGTATTTTATTTTGCACTCAATGTGCAAATTAAATTTAAATTTATAATTTTGTTGTATGATAGAAGCCTATATTGTCAATTTCGATACTTGTTTCATACCTTAATCTTATTTTGGTATCGCGGTAGCACTTACAAACTACATCAGTACTAATAGATACTCTCTGTCTCGTGGCCCAAGGAATTCTACTCAACCTACATTTGTATGTACGGTTCTCCAAAAAGCATACTTCCCTCTGATGCATATTAATTGCAATTGCTTGGAACTTGGGACTAACAATACTTCAAAACATTTTTTTTTTGCGAAAGGACTTCAATAGTTGTACACACCAGTATCCTAGGAAGAGGGAGGAGCTCAAAGGATAAAAATGATAAAGTCCTTGATGGCCACTAACAATCATCAGTCTCACAAAGTTTTTTTTGAGAAACCAAAAAAAGATTTTTTTTACAAATGCACAGGTTGAAAATTTCTGCAAAGTCAACCTGATGATTGGAAAGTCCTACTTGCCGCTCGTTGCGGCAAGCTGTCGACGCTTCGCACAGGGGAGGTGCGAGCGAGCGACCCAGTGGGCCGGCCCGTTTTAGCGTTACAGCAGACACCGGTTTTGGGAACCTTCTATGATGTTTCCAACCGTTTTTTTTCTATTTTTGGGAACCTTCTAGAAGGTTCCTGAACCGGCTTTTTCTTTTTCAGTTTCTTTTTTGTTTTTTCCTATTTCTCTTCTTTTTCTTTTTTCTTTTTTTGTGTTTCTTTTCTTTTTTCTTTTTTCTTTTCCTTTTTTTCTTTTCAAGTTTACTTTCAAAAAAAATGCGAATTTCAACTTTTTCCCACAAATTCAAAAATGTTCCCATTTACAAAATTTGTTCATAAATTCAAAAAATGTTTCTAGTTTCAATAAGTTTGTTCCGAGTTTTCAGAAAATGTTCTTGTTTTTTCAAAGTTCGAATTATTTTTGTTCATTTTTTGTGAAATTTGAAAATAATGGCATGGTTTTCAAAAAATGCCTGTTTTAAAAAATTGTTCACAAATTTCAAAAAATGTTCTAATTTTTCAAAGAAAAATCACGTATGAAAAAATTGTTCACATTTCAAATTTGTTTGGGATTTTCAAAATTGTTCTCCATTTTACAATTTGTTCTAAAAATTCAAAATTTGTTCGTTATTTTAAAATTGTTCCCATTTCAAAATTTTGTTCAAAAATTCGAAAAATGTTCACGTTTACAAAAAGTTTTTGTTCACAATTCAAAAATTGTTCTCCTTTCAAAAATTGTCATGCTTTAAAAAAATACAATTAAAATACTTGTTCAGCTTTTCGAAAATCTTTTTTGTGTTTATCAAAAATTAATCATAATTAAAAAAAGTGTTTTGTTCTGGAGTTTCATATGTGCAGGCAGCTTTCTTCTTTCAAAAATCGCATTTCTTGAGGAAATGTTTTGATTTTTCCCGAAAATGTTTTCATATGTGCACGCGGCTTTGAGTTCTTATAAAATTCGTGCTTCATACAGTCAGGTAGACATGTCTAGTCGAGTGGTGTGCCGCACTCACCAGCTCTGCGAGTTCCTGTGCTCGAATCATCGCGCGCCCTCTTTTTCTTTTTACATCTTGTTTAAGTGAAGCGCGCGTCGTCTACTGATGAGCCGGCCAGTTGAGGCAACTATGTGCGTCGCTCCAACTATTTGCCGCAAAGTGCGGCAAATAGGAGCTCCCCTGATGATCCACGACAAAAACAGCGACAAAATTGATTGGAGACAAAGAATGGGCCCATAAATAGTCGAAGCCCAACTAAGAAAAATGGACCGAACTTAAAATGAAAGAGAAAAATTATCAGCGCCAGGTTTCAATCCTGGGACCTTTGGGTTATGGGCCCACCACGCTTCCCCTGCGCCACTCTGATCATCTTGTGCTATTAAAAGATCTTTGCTTTACTTATCATTGAAATCCAAGTACAAGATTAGTGCAACGCCGACTCCGAGTAAGATTGCTGTTGCGGCTGCAACGAGCTGTGCATCTTGTAGTACTTTATTTATGGAGTGGTAAATTGTTTACTTTAGCACGTATATCTTCGTGGCATGCATGCCTCGATCTACTTACACTTACTAGCAGCTTAGCTTTTCTTGACTGGTTCAAGCCTGCAACTGCGATTGAGATGCACCCACATCAAAGATTGATTGTCCACAGAGAGTCAGAGACGACTTTGAGCACTTGACTCGCAGCACTGGTACAATGGCAGCATCGAGGACCGTGATTACATTAGGTTAATCAAGATGTTCAGACAACCTTTTGACTTGACACACACTTGTTAGAGTACTTAAACTAAGAAGGAGTAACCTGACCACAAAGTGAGGCCGAATCATTTCTTCATAACTGAAGCTGGCTAGAGAAAGGATCATCGACCATGAAGCGGCTTTCTTCTTCTCGGTCCTCGTTCGGATGTGCCGTGGCAATCATCATGGTGATCGTATGCTGCTGCTCCCTGCTGCCATGTCCATGCTCTGCGGTTTGCAAAGGTACGTAGCCACGTGTCGCTTCTAGTTCATACATTTTGGAAGTGGATGCCCGTTTTGACATATAACTTGTTGTGATGGCATCAGGGCATTCATTTGGTCAGGGGGCTGGGGAGGGGCCAGGGGGAGGAGGAAACCATTTTGTTCAGGGGGTTGGGGATGGCCTAGGGGGGGAAGAAACTGGGGTAGGAGGAAACCAAGTAGGACGGACGCCTCCCGCGCCGCGGGGTAAGACGCCAAGGAACCACAGGTGACGTGACGGCTCCTGCGATGCGCGGTTACTGGAAGCTGATTGCTGCTTGTCTCTCTGAAGGTGGTTTGGGTCCTTTGGGAGGATGCCTCTATTTTTAGAGCAAGTGCTGGTTTTGGTTGTAATTTGTTCATGATCCCCAGCTTTTCAAGCATTTGTATCTCATAATAGTAGGTTTTTGCCTCATAGTGCTTGTTCGAGAGCGAACATCATTCAGAGCGGGTTTTTTTTTCCGAAAAGGGGGGTCTCCCCGGCCTCTGCATCAGAACGATGCATACGGCCACATAAATAGATAAATAAAGGAGTTCAACAAGGTCGTATAGTCTGAAAACAAAATAGCATCGAGCTCAGAAAGAGTCACAATGCCAAAAACACAAGGCCCAAAAGCCACAACCGGCTGGCAAAACAAAGATAGGTAAACTAATTGCCTATCCTATTACACGACCACCATCCAAACGGTTGAAAAAAAATCCCACGCTACCATCTCCCATCGGACAGATCCAGTAACCAAACGCTCCCTGGCCTTCGTCGGAGTGAGTAAGGACCACATACGGATCAGCGCAGTAGCTCGGAATAAAACCTGCAAAAAATGAATATTCATTTTTCTGTTAAAAGCCAAATCATTTCTGCAATTCCAAATTGCCCATAACAACGCACATACTCCTATACGAATGTGTCTAGTTGTTTCGAACTCTATCCCAACAAGCCACGTTCCAAATAACGTACTGACCGAATTCGAAGAAGTAATGTTAAATGCAATATGCACCATGTGCCACAAAACCTTTGCCAATGGGCAGTCAAAGAAGAGGTGCTTGATGGTTTCGTCCCGATCACAAAAACTACACCTAGTAGATCCTCTCCAGTTGCGCTTAACCAAATCATCCTTTGTTAGAATGACTTGTTTATGTACAAACCACATAAACACTTTAATTTTGAAAGGAACTTTGACTTTTCAAACCTCTTTGGAACTAGGGATAACACTAGAGTTAATGACATCGATATACATCGACTTAACTGTGAACTCTCCAGACCTAGTAAGCTTCCAACACAACTTATCGGGCTGATGAGATAACTGAACCTCCATCAGTCTACTCACCAAATGAAGCCATGCTTCCCACCGGTTGCCCACAAGCGCCCTCCTAAACTGAATATTAAGGGGAATGGACTGCAAAATCGTGGCAATCAGAGCGAGTTTCTTACTAGTGTTCCAACTCGCAACTCTCACTAGTAGAAAAAGGGGCAAATCTGAGACACATTAGTGCCGGTTTGATTTTGAGCCGTCACTAATGTGTCCATTAGTGCCGGTTCCAACGGCTAGCCGGCCGCTCTCATTAGTACCGGTTCGTGGCGAACCTTTAGCACCGGTTCATGGCACGAACCGGTATTAAAGAGAGTGGTGGCAGGATGTTGTCAGTCTGGGGCCCTACCAGCACCTTTAGTACGAACCGGTACTAAAGGTCGTCGTACATAAACCCTTCGTCCACCCGAGCCACTCTGTTCTTCCCCTTTCCCCTCACTTTCCTCTGTTCTTCCCCTCTCTTCCTCGACTAGTGCAACATAAGCTGCTATTGCGGCTGCACCGAGATATGGATCTTGTAGTAATTTCTTTTTTTGATGGAGTAGTAAATTGTTTACTGTAGCCCGTATGTCTTCGTGGCCACGCATGCCTTGATCGCTCAGGTTGAACGCTCGTACGAATTGTACGTTACTTACACTTACCAGCAGCTTTGCTTTGCTTGACTGGTTCAAGCCTGCAACTGCAATTGAGATGCACCCACATCAAAGATTGATTGTCCACAGAGTGTTAGAGACGACTTTGAACACTTGACTTGCAGCACTGGTTCGATGGCAGCATCAAGGATCGTAATTACATTAAGTTAATCAAGAAGTTCAGACCACCTTTTGACTTGACAAACACTTTTTAAAATGTTTGCAAATAGTATAAATGTTCATGATTTTAGAAAATGTTCAAAATATGTAACAATGTTCACGAATTTGAAAAAAAAAATCATGATTTCAGATATGTTCACGAGTTTAAAAAAATGTTCATGATTGTGAAAAATTGTCCACGATTTCACGAAAAAGAGAGTGATAGTATATCTCGGCGATGCAGCAAAATGTGGTCATGACCATTGAAGATTACGAAAAAAAATTCTCCTGTTGCGATGTACGGGCCGTTTTGCTAGTTGAACTAAAACCATGAACTATTTTGGAATGATGGGAGAACCAATTACCAGCAGGTTTGCTTGACCGGTTCATTCCACGCACTGGGATGGAGGGGACAACACTGACAAGCTGAGGGGCGACTTGGATCACTTGACTTGGCTGCACATCTTCAAAATACACATGGGATTGTATATCGAAGAGCATGGTCAGATTAGACTAATGCCGTTATGCCACTGCCATCTTCGTCAGAGAAACCGTTGCCAGTTGGCACCCTAGATACAGATTGTCTGACTGTGGTGTCTAGTGCTGTCTCTAGAAATTCGAGGCCTCAGTGCAAGATGCAAAATGGGGACTCAAAACTAAAAAAAATGTAACGTGCGTCGCTGCGATCCGGGAGATGAAGAACTATGGATGATCACTTTTCTCTAATACCAATGACCTTTTGGATGCTTTTTCTATATCTATTGAGAATTTGTGTGTTATTCCGAATGAACTTGAATTAACATTTTCATGGTAGATCTTTTGTACATTTTTATGGTAGATGAACGTTATTTCTCTCTAGAGTGGAGGAAACAACTTTCCCGTCTTCTTCCTTGACCGGTTCAAGCCATGTGCTGCTGTCTGGAGGGAACAACACTGACAACCAAAGATTAAGCGCCGGTGCCTATACGGAGAGACGACTTTGACCACTTGACTTGATATCTTCAGTAGATGGCAGTATGGATGGTAGCACGTGGTTAGATTAGACTAACGTCAGAGACACAAGCAGCAGGCTAATTAATCTTGGCAAGTACTAAGCATATAATTTGCCATGGCATCAGTAAAAGCAGTTGGTCAGGAAGTGCCTGGGTGGGCAGAAATTGGAGGAAACCATGGAGGAAGGACGCCTCCCTCGCCGTGGGGTAATTCACACCCTCATGGGGGAGAAAGGCCGCCCCCGCCGCGGGGTCCTACGTAGGAGGTCAGCAGGAACTGAACGCCGCCTATGCCGACTAAGCTTGTTCATCAAGTGAAACCCCTTCCTATTTCTTTTATGCTTTATTTGGGCGTGTTTATGTTGATGCCCCAACATAATATCTTATTACTTTGCTGCACTTAAACTTATTATATGGATGTGCTGGTTGCTTTATTTATAAAGCGGGACCAAAGCCTATTTCAAGAGAGTCAAGTGAAACTCTGCTTCCGGTTCTAGAGTGATAAAGGATGATGGTTAGTTGAACTTACATTGGAGCTTGTCTTCCTGGAGGTGGTTTAGAATGATGACTCTATCTTTTGAGACAGTGTTCATCCCAAGCTTGTTTAGTTTTCGTATATCTCGGGCTAGTAGGTTTTTGCCCCATAATGGTGTTCGAGAGCGAAACTTCAGACCTAGTTTTTACTAGTGATGCCCCAACTCACAACACTCTTTCTTGTTTCTTTTTTTTTTTCTCCCCTTCTGTTTTTATGTCACTTGCAACGCTAGTGCAGTTTAGCTCATCACATACGGTCTAAACCCCGTATCACAAACGCAATTGAAAACCATTGTCCCCACGATTGTGTGTGATAGATGGGGTGCATCGCACACGCTACAGGATAACTGTGCGTGATAGGGTTCCATGATGCACACAGTTTGGAAAAAGCAATCATATGCAACGCCCGAACATATCATACACCTAATTCCTAAGGTAAGCATTTGCGATGCATCCAACGTCCCAAACGTTCTGTCCGTGGACATAGTGTGGGATGATAGATAGGCAATCAGCTGGGCAACGGTTTGAATATCTGCCGACGCGGGAAGAAAGAACACCCTTGGCTAGGGTTTCTCGTGCCTCCCGTCGGTGGCGCCGCCGGTCTACCTCGTCTTCTGTGGTCTTAGGACCATGGAGGCGTGGTGGACTCCGGCCCTTGCCGGCGGGAGGGCTCCGTTGTTTCATACTCTTTTGAGTTTTGTTAGGGTTTGTGTCCTGCAGAGAGACGTGACGGTGACGGCTCTCTGCAGATGAAATAAGGTTCTCCGCGCCCTGTCCCTGTCCCGGTGGTGTTTCTAGCATCGTCGGAGGGCGTGTGGAGGTTTGTCTCCGGCAGATCTCGCGGGATTCGGTCCGCGTTTGTTTTCGATGGATCCATGTGGATCCTGTCTTCGCTCGTCTGTGTTCGTGTGTCTACAAGTTGGATCCTTCTGATATACGCTCCTCTTCATCGGCGGCGGATACTGTTCTGGTGCGTTGGTCCTATGGGGCCTTAGCACGATGACTTCCCGACTGTCTACTACAACAAGGTTTGCCCGGCTCTGATGTGGGAGGGGCGAAGACGGCGGCGCGCCTTCGGCTCGCTCCAGTGCGACTAGTCGTCGCTAGTTGGTCTACGGACCTAGATGCATTTTTTACTTCTGGTATTCTTTGTACTACCTTAACAGTGGGTGAATAGATCAGAAGTTATTCTCGCAAAAAAAAGAATATCTGCCAACGCAGCTGGTTTTTTCCTCATAAATTAATCTCTACAGTTGAAAGTATAGAATTGGTTTGAAAGTAGGCAATCACACATATTTCATATCCATCATATACACGGAAAACTACATAGGTTCAACCACCATTGCATAATTCGAATCACAGTAACATTTTTTCAAGCATTACATAAGCACAAATTAAAACGAAAACCACAGTAGCATTAAAGACAGTGAAGAGAGATATGCAAAAGCATCTACAACCGGACTCCCTAAATTAACCAGGCGGACGCAGGACCACTAACCGGACATGAGAGAGAAGGAAAAAATCAATCCACTCAGACTCCTCAAAGTCTTCTTAAACGTCCGGGCTATCCGGCACTCCTCATATTGAGGACAAATCCGGGGACAATATGAGGAGTATGAGGAGTGCCCGAGCATGTCCGGTGAGTGGTCCTGCGTCCTTCACATATGATTTGGTCCAAAATAGACCATCTTTTCTCTTTGTTCATTCTTTCTCTTTCCCCATCTCCACCAATCACATAACATGCATGCGATTGGATGTATTAAGAGAAAAGTGGGCAACATGACTGGAATTGAAAATTTGACAGCGAATGCGTGGACGTTTGAGGGACCAGATTAGGTGTATGCGGCTCTAGATGCTCTAAGACATTCAGGTTGTTGGGTGTGTTTGGTCTGTCTTGCTGATTGTTTTCGGGAGAATTGCTAGGGGAAATGCTGGCAAAAATAGATCAATTTACAGCAGAATCTTTGCATTCCGAGTTTGAGTGCATTAATCTTGTGCCACACATGCTTGTGCAACTAGCATGGAGTTAAGAAGGCGACAACGATTACTTGGTAACTCATAGCTGAATTTTCCAAAGTGTTTGTCCCCGTTGACCGATCGATGACTTGAGCTGTTGGTTTGATTATCTTTCTAGCCATCCATGTGGCCAGGAACAAGAAGAGATCCTAGCAGCCAATCAAAATCTTACCCTTACGAGTGGGCACAACTTGTACTCGTACCCATCCTTGCTGTAAGTGAAGCTATAAAGAGTTCGAAAAACTAGTTTAAAACCTGGGCAGATATAATGGAGCTTTCTTCTTCTTCTTCTTCTTCTTCTTCTTCTTCTTCTTCTTCTTCTTCTTCTTCTTTTTCCCTTGCACGCACTTTGGCAGTGCTGGCACTCATATTCTGTTTCCTGACATGCTCGGCCACGATCCAAGGTACGTCCTATTACTACTTACCACTCGAAGTAATCTCAGCTAGCTACGTAGGTACGTCCGGCTTCATAGCCGTACATGCATGTCTGCGTACTGATTACTGAATATTTATCATGCATTCATCTACACACTTACGGCCGAAATGAATGATGATGGATGAATCACGTATATGTGTAGTTGCTCTGGAGGGAAGCCATAGACCAACAATTTCTCAACCGCCGCCGCAGCCTAATCCATCATCGAATCCGAAGCCGGAGCCAAAGCCAGTGCCCATGCGACCACCTCCTAAAAGGCGGGCACCTCCACCACCGCCCAAGACGTCGTCACTTGTGCCGTCCCGCAAGACCCTGCAGATTGCTGCGAGCGCCCCTTATATTTGAACCTCCAATATGCCATTATGTACCGTCGACGAGGGTGTTGTGCTACTTGCTTGAATTGCAATGAAACTTAAGAAAGTTGTTTTCTTGTAGCAGGAAAATAAATGATGGACTGAATAATATGCTACTCCCTGCTTCCCAGAATATAAGACATTTTTGCAGTTCATTTTTAACTGCAAAAATGTCCTATATTATTGCAGAGTATAAAATGGATTTGCAGTTCATTTTGAACTGCAAAAATGTCTTATATTATGGGACAGAGGTAGTATATTATGTTGTATGTTCCAATATATAACTTTCAATACAAATCTGGCAACATAGCCGGTCACAAGCCCGGATAAAGGAATAGGATTGTCTGAGACTTGATGAGCCAATGACAAAACTCAGCAACTCTTATGAAGATAAAACCCAAGAGAACACAATTGTTGTATAAATCTGGCAACACTGGTGTGATTTGTGCGTGCAATTCTTATGTGGTCCACTTGCAAAAAAAAAAATCTTATGTGGTCTTGTTTATCAATTTTTTCTTGAATAGGCACGAGTGTGCATATCACATATTAAAGAAGAAAGGGCAAAGAAAGCCTCTGTCAGTGTCGTGACAGGATGCATCACACACAACTGTGCACCTCACGGTTGCCACGGATCAAGCTCAAGAAGAAGGAAGAGCTGCGTGCCATCATCCTCCATGGTGGTGGTATGCAGATCTTCGTGAAGAAGAATATCAGCGAGAAGATCTATCAAGCAAGCCTTGGGCTCGGTGGTGGCATGCAAATCTTTGTATAGATGGTTTATTCCACCTTTGGCGCCCACAAGTTCAACAAGTACCCAGTCAAGACATCTGGCAACGACGGATGGCCAAGACTCGAAAACGACCTCACCCGACAACGCCTGCCCACAGCTGGCGCGCACTCAGCCAGTCTTCAACAGCAAGCTACTGCCTCACCCACGCGTGAAGTGGTTCTGTGCTCGCATGACTCACGTGGCACGCGGCCGGTGGGCAGGCGCTCCAGACGGTGGACAAGACGCAGGGGGTGACTCACTCACCCACGCCTCCGCATGGTGCACACCTCTGCCAGACATATCACTGTTGGGGAACACAACATGTAATTTCAAAAAAATTCCAACGATCACGCAAGATCTATCTAGGAGAAGCATAGCAACAAGAGGGGGAGAGTGTGTCCACGTACCCTCATAGACCGAAAGCGGAAGCGTTAGTTAATGCGATTGATGTAGTCGAACATCTTCACTATCCAACCGATCCAAGTACCGAACGTATGGCACCTCCGTGTTCAGCACACGTTCAGCTCGATGACATCCCTCGAACTCTTGATCCAGTAGAGGATCAAGGGAGAGTTCCGTCAGCACGACGGCGTGGTGACGGTGTTGATGATGTGATCCGCGCAGGGCTTCGCCTAAGCACTATGACGCTATATATGACCGGAGGAGTAAACTATGGAGGGGGCACCACACACGGCTAAGAGAATTCTGGGTGTGCCTTTGGGGTGCCCCCTGGCCACATATATAAAGGAGGGGGAGGAGGAAGCCGGCGGCCAAGGAGGGTGCACCAAGGGGGAAAGGGAAAAGGGGAAGGGAAAGAGGGAGGCCGCGCCCCCTCCCCTTGTCCAATTCCGATTGGGGCAAGGGGGGAGCACGCCACCTCATGTGGCCTGCCTCCTCTCCTCCAATATGGCCTAA
>NC_041385.1:6258495-6266726 GCF_002162155.2 Triticum dicoccoides | reverse complement strand
AACTTCGGTTATAAAAAACACATAACTCAAAATACAAATCGTCATCGAACGTTAAGCGTGTGGACCCTACGAGTTCGAGAACTATGTAGACATGATCGAGACACATCTACGATCAATAACCAATAGCAGAACCTGGATGCTCATATTGGCTCCTACATATTCTACGAAGATCTTTATCGGTCAAACCGCACAACAACATACGTTGTTCCCTTTGTCATCGGTTTGTTACTTGCCCGAGATTTGATCGTCGGTATCATCATACCTAGTTCAATCTCGTTACCGGAAAGTTTCTTTACTCGTTCCGTATTGCTTTATCCCGCAACTAACTCATTGGTCATATTGCTTGCAAGGCTTATAGTGATGAGCATTACCGAGAGGGCCCAGAGATACCTCTCCGATACACGGAGTGACAAATCCTATTCTCGATATATGCCAACCCAACAAACACCTTCGGAGACACCTGTAGAGCATCTTTATAATCACCCAGTTACGTTGTGACGTTTGATAGCACACAAGGTGTTCCTCCGGTATTTGGGAGTTGCATAATCTCATAGTTAGAGGAACATGTGTCATGAAGAAAGCAGTAGCAATAAAACTGTAACGATCATAATGCTAAGCTAACGGATGGGTCTTGTCCATCACATCATTCTCTAATGATGTGATCCCGTTCATCAAATGAAAACACATGTCTACGGTCAGGAAACATGATCATCTTTGATTAACGAGCTAGTTAAGTAGAGGCATACTAGGGACACTATGTTTTGTCTATGTATTCACACATGTCCTAAGTTTCCGGTTAATACAATTCTAGCATGAATAATAAAACATTTATCATGATATAAGGAAATATAAATAACAATTTTATTATTGCCTCTAGGACATATTTTCTTTAGTCACCTATAAGTCGGTTTTGACAAGACTGGGGTCCGTTCCTGGACGACAGAAGGCGATGACACCTCATCACCCGTTTAACGCATCCACCTACCTGTTCGGATCCAGATCACTTCCTTAGCCTGGAAGCCATCTGTGGTACCCTTTGGAGTATAAAAGGAGGGCCAGGCCAAGAGGAAAATGGGGATGGAAAAATTGGAAGAAAAAGGAAAATAGCCAAAAGGTTGGACACTTGGTAGAACGCCAGTAGGGATACATAGCCCTCCCCGTTCCAGGGAAGGTTTTGTAAGCTCTAATCCACCCATCAAGCACACACACAAAAAGTAGGACTAGGCTATTACGCAACATGCGGCCCGACCTAGGTAAATCCCCGTGTCTATCGTGCAAGATTTGGTAGTGTAGGTCCGTGCCTTTGCGCCCCGATTCCGAACTAGCAGAAGGACGTTTCTAGTCCACGGTGTCGCACGTGTGTTCTGCACATGCGCGCCAGGTAGGAATTATGTTGGCGATCTATAGTTCAGAGAATTATGTTGGCTCTAAGTGGCATGTCCATCCAAGTGTTGACCGAGAAGACTCGTTCCCGGGTATGGAGTGTGACCGTCCTGTTAAACTGCGAGTTTGAAAGAACTAGTATGGTGACTGTATTTGTGGTCTGCCTAAAATACCACCTTGATGGCTTGATCCATGGTCGGAAGCACGAGGCGTGCATCATGAGCACTCTTGTTCCAACCGGATACTTTTTTTTTTTGCTTGTTTGCTTAACTCGACATGTTCCACTCTTTATATCCTGAGGGGTGTTCGTTGGAAGGTTCACCTTGTGTGTTTTCATCATCTTACCCATTCATAAATCTTTCTCTCGGACTCCACGTTGACGGCATCAACTGAAAAGTGAGACACTGAAAAGTGAGATAGTACGACGCGGTGGCTTGGAACTGGAGGGAAGGATGGCTTGTTGTGATGTTCCTTTTCGACACGTGTTGAATCACGTTGACAAGGGGAACGGAGGCACCGAAAAACCACGCGTACTCGTTTTTAGCTCTGTGGATCCGATGTTTTCAGTCCTTTTGAGTACGTCCAAGTTTCGTACCTGAGGTGTTTACCCCCGTCCGGTTTAGGAATGAACAACTTCTCATTTCGATCGAACGTATCGTTGAACCCCGGGACTAAGATTGGAGGGCGCCAGATTTTCGGTACGAACAGAAGGTCGCTGCCCCTCCACTCTTTCCCAGAAGCCCGAGATAACCATTCGATAGAACGAGCTTATCCGCCTGCAATGGGTGGACAAGGGCAAAACGTTCAAGGGCAGTGATTACACAATCCAAGACAAGCATATACATGAGTGTCGCGATGGAATCCCATTGCGAAACTCATGAAAGTTCCGGGATAGGCTGTGGTTCTCATTGAGGGAGCCTGTCGTCGATAAGCTCTGATGGAACCATTGACCAACAAAAGGCTAGGAGGAAAGTCGCAGACGTCGAACGTCGTGCTAGTACTCCAAAATCACCGTCGGTTAGCGCATGCTCTGTTGCGATCCCAGTCTTCGTAGCCAAACCAGGCAACGGGGGCTGAGCGTCCATATATAGCTTGAATACCCTGCTCCGCCAGGGGCTTCGAGCCCAGGGCTTGTACCCCAGGCCTCGAAGTGACCCATGGAAGGGCCTGTCAAGAAAACCACTGTCGATTTGCAATCAAGTTCCGCGGGGAGTTGGTGTACTACTGGTTCACAGGAATACGGCCGACTCCATCTTGTCGACATGCATCCAAGTAGTGGAGACCCTACGACATGCACATGCAGCTGCTTAGCTAATAGCTTAGTGGAGACGGAGTGGTACGTAGGGTGCATGTATGGTACGTACAAGTACAATCCATTTTGTGCTACATCAATCCATGGAGATGCACGTCCACATACAAATTCTATCTTACATATATTAAGTAGTAGTAGTACTAGTACCATTTACCAGCTGCAGGTCTGCTTGACCAGTTCAAGCACACGCGCTGGGATGGAGGGGGACAACGCTGACAAGCAGAGATCGAGTGTCGACGCACAGAGGGACGACTTTCAGCAATTGACTTGGCTATACATCTTCCAGAAATGGCAGTGTCGATCGAAGAGCGTGCTACACGATGGCACAAGGAGGGTAAGCGCAAGTACGCACTTACTATGAGCAACCCAGCCACAAAGAGAGACCGAATCATTTCTTCATAAGCTAGCTGGTCACGCAGGATCATCGACCATGAAGCGGTCTTCTTCTTCGTCGTCGTCGTCCTCGCTCCTCGCACGCGCCGTGGCAATCCTCCTGGTGATCGTATGCTGCTGCTCCCTGCTGCCATGCCCATGCTCTGCCAATGACAAACGTATGTAACCACGCGTCCTTCCTAGTTCTTATCTCTTTCATGTCCATGCCCGTGCTAGTACCTAGCTAGCGCTGTTTGTTTTGGTATATAATTTGGGATGGCATCAATGCATGCAGTTGGCCAGGAGTCTGGCGGTGGAGAAGGGGCCGGCAACCATGAAGAATGGGGGCCACAGTCCCCGTGGCATCATGGCGGTTACGACATGAGCTACCCGCCATACGGGCATGAAGGGTTAGGGACCCGTGAAGGATCGGGGCCACCGTCCCCGTTGCATAATGGCGGTTACGGCGCGAGCTACCCGCCATACGGGCATGGTGGCGCTGCTCTGGCGCCGGCTTCTTCCATGGCGGCACACCGCAAGGACCTGCAGGTCAGCAGGAACTGAAGGCCGCACGTCCCTATTAAGTAGCTTATTACGCATGAAAATGGAACTCTGCTTCCATTGGTGATTTTGGGGTGTGCCGCAAGGATGGTTAGTGGAACCTTATTGTTGCTTGTGTTCCGGGAGGTGGCTTAGGATGATGCTTATTTCTTTTGAGATAGTTCTGGTTCTGGTTGTAACTTGTAATGTGATTCCGAGCTTGTTTAGTTTTTGTATCTCATGCATGCTAGTTGCTTTTTGCTCCGTACTGGCTGTTCTAGGGCGGATATTCACAGTGAGTTTCTTACCGTGCCCCAACTCCCAACCCTCTTCATGTATTCACTTTTGTTGCCTTAAATGTTTAATTTTGTTTTGGAGACCCGCTTCGGTAGGACCCCCCTACAAACCGTATAAAAGGGTAATATGTACCTTTTTTTGCGGGCAATTCAGAGAGCTTTATTCATATAAATGCGTTCCGAGGACAATCATCCAACAAGCTGGTCACTAGGAAGCTAGGAGTTACATCAAGCCAACAGTCGGTCACATTCAAAGTACAAGCGTGTTTAGCACAAAGATGCGCCGGTAAGTTTGCTCACCTGTTAACATGCTGAATAACAAAAGACGTAAGATGATTACTAAGCTCTCCTATTTCTAACAGAATCAGAGCCACAATTGAGCGAGAATTGTGGCGAGTGTTCCAGAGTGTCACCAACTCCAAGCAGTCATCCTCCATTATCACATGCGAGAATCCTTGAAGGGTGGCAAATAAGACTCCATCTCGTAGTGAAAAGGCTTCCATGATCAAGGGATCAGAGATCCCCATATAAGGCTTGCACCATGAGCCTAGCAAGGCTGAAGAAGATCGTGCGACGCCACCTGCGCCGCCCCGCCCCTCGGCAAAATTCAGCGCGCCATCCGTTGAGATTTTGACAATGCCATCTTGAGATTTACTTTTTAGACAATAATTTTAAATACTTTTTTACGTCAAACATGACATGGAAGACAAAACAAACAACATTTTTAATAGAGGGTGCTCGGGTGGCCACAAGGCTAAGTTCGAGAGCACGCTGTATCCGGTGAACTTTATTCAAATACAACACAAACATTTTTCAAATATATGGTGAACTTTTGAAATGCACGCAATAATAAAATTGCTATACACGATGAACATGTTCTTATACACAGTGAATATTTTTCCAATGCATTGTGAACATTTTTCTTCAATATGGAGAACTTTTTTTAACATGATAATTTTTTTGGAAAGTGAACGAAATTAGAATTTCGAACTTTTATTGGTTCTGGCATCGAGTAACCCGACCAACTCAGGCACCCGTCGGTTCTGGCATTATATTACGTTTTCATTTTACTCATTCAATTCATGGCATGGTTGATGCATTTCCTCTTGACCAGCACCCTCCTAGTCTCCTTTATATACTAGAGCGGGGAGAGGGGGTGTTGGAGGGCGCCGCATCGGTGTCTATGCCAGGGAAGGCAGCGCGACGCGACGACTTAATGGCGGGGCGGGCGATGCGGCATGCGAGCAACAGGCGACAACGGATGTGGCACGGCAGACGAGATGACAGTGGTAAGCAGTAGGGGGTGCAGCCGTGATTGTCAGCCGGTCACGTTGAACCGCCCCGCGTGCCACTTGCAAATTAAATCATGTGAAAATCTTGCTGATTTATTTACCAAGTCTCTACCAAATTCTACATTCCAGAAATATGTTCATGGAATTGGTATGCGACGACTTCGGGACTTGCAAAAATCAGGGGGAGTGTCTCCCTGAACTGTACCTGTTTGATGTATCATATTACATTTCTTTCTCTCTGTGAGTTTAAAGTTTCAGGTTCTCGTCGAGAATATTAATAAATAATTGTCGGAGAAGAATCCTTTTGAGATGATGATGCAACCTGGACAATCTTTCAAGACGACGATTCTACCTGATGATCCTATGATGATTCTATATGGACAAGCGTAGATTAGGGGGAGTGTTGTGATTAATTAGCACATATATTAATTAGGGGAAAATCTCCTGTTGTCTGCACAACAGTTACTTAGCACCAACCGACACATCTCTAGGATGCGCCTGTACGAACCGTCGCGATCTGTGCGACACATCTCTTCAAGACATATATAAGCTGTACTCTGTCTATCAATCAATACAAATTGATCTTTCATTTAAACACATATGATTAGTGTCCGCGCAAACATGCCAACCCAACACTGACTCCTACAATTGTGTCAAATTGGCAGGCCAGACTTGAACAGCAAACACGGCTCCGTCCACCAAAGGAGGGACCTGAAAATGCCATACAACTATCTGAAACTTGTATGAAAAGACAAGGGCGACCGTCAAATTGCGATAAGGCAAGCAAAGGATACGTGATACTCCCTCCGTCCCAAAATTCTTGTTTTAAATTTATCTAAATACGGATGTTACAACTCACATTTTAGTATTAGGTACATCCATATCTAGACAAATATAAGACACGAATTTTGGGACGGAGGGAGTACACGTGGTTCTTCGTTTGACAGGCCATTACTAAATGCCCAGTCAACACTTATTATCTGTGTAAGAAGCTCAGTTTCGTCTGATATTGCTCAAAGTTCTCATACTCAAAGCATATCCCTGCTCATATGGGAGAAGGCAAAACCTCACAAATATTTGTCAGCAACAATGACACGTCGAATGCCATTTTATTTTAAACAAGTACCACTTTGAATCAAACTTTGCACGCTATTGTTCCACTTCCACTTCAAACAACATTTTAGTATTTGAAGTGTTTCTTACATGATGGGCCCGACTTTCAGGGGATTGTCATGGATGAGACTTGTCTGCTCCCTCACCATGCTCCCATCCGTGCTCCCGTGTACGTGGCTTGATTTGATTCGAACAAAATAAGATCCAGGCCCACCCCATTAAAATCAAGGGGAGGGGGGAGGGGAATGATTAGATTAGAAAGAAAAAACAACAACCGTAGAATGAAGTGGGAGCACCGATGGAAGCATGAGGAGGGAGCAGGCAAGCCGGATCCGATTGTCATGGCCCTCGTTAGACATTAATCTTTTGTCTTAGCCTCTACCACATCCATCGCAGGTTAGCCGCTACCATGTCGGATGCGTAATAAGGAAATGCGTGTACCACTTGGCATGCGAGATGTCAGCGTCACCCTGAAGCGTGGAGCCGTGACACGAGAACCACTTCAAATACTAAAATATGGTTCAAAACTCGTCCTAAAATTTCTGTCTTAGGTTTGTCTAGATACGGATGTATCTTACACTAAAACGTAACTAGATACATTCGTATTTCTCGAAACAGGCCCACGCACCGCTTTATAGATAAAGCATCGACCAAAGTACATGGCCGAACGATACATAGTGGAGAGGTAGCCCTCTTACAAAGCGGATCCTGAGATCTCGGTATCACGCAGAACCTATGCTACCGAAGAAGAACAAGGGGAGATCACAGTACAACACCACCTCACGCCCTAGTACACCTAGGCTCCACGACAGCGCCCTTAGGAGGGAGCACGGCGCAAAGCCTCGCCACCGCCGAGTCCGGAATGGACAAGGGTCTTCAACCGGGGGCCGAACACGAAGAGAAGAACCACAACGACGTCTTCAAGAAGATAGCAGCGCCCGCAGATGTCACCGTCATCGGTGCCAAATCGCGGAGCTTTCGCTAGTAGTACCAGGACAGACGCGATGAGCTCCGACTACCACATCCGAATCCTTGCACCACCGACAAGGGCATGCCCGAGCCACCTGCTGCTAGGCCTCTCGCCGCCCATACGACCAAGAGGAGAAGCCACCAATGCTGCCATGAGAACCGCCGGAGAGCCAATCATGGGGACCGCCTCCCGGGGCCGCCGCCCTGGCATCCCTGTCCCAAGACTCCACCACCCAGCCGACACACGACACACCAACCCCGACAGGTAGGGTAAAAGGCCGTCCTTCCACACCTCGCCCGACATCAGTCCCTAGATCTGGGTCAGCACCTCCATCGTAGGAGGCGCCGACGCCTGCATCCCCAACCAGTCCCCGTGGACCTGGGGACACGACCCTAGGACTGCCGACGGTCGCTGCGAAGCAGAGCTTGCATGACGCCAAATCCGAGATCATCGGAGCCGCACGGCAAGATGAGTAGGTGGTGCCAGGACCACCTCCACAGACCACCGCACCTGCGAGGACAACGCTCATGAGCACATCTCGGGTCGGGCACAAACCACACCTTCCCGGAGAACACCCCGATCTGTCCCGGGCCCAAATCCAGCCCGCCCGAGTGCAAACCCTAGGTCAAGCGAGCCGCCGTCATGCATGCAGCCGACCAACCCCGCACGCCACCGGCTCCGACCCAGGAGAAGGAAGGCCGCCATGCCGCCACCCCGTCCCACCAACCAAACCACGGCTGCACCAGCCCACACCTTAGCCCCCGCCCACCGCAGCCACGAAGACCGCACGTTGAGTAGGATCCGCCGCCGCCGCCAGCCAGCAGGACGATGGCCTCCAGCTCGCGCCGCCCGGCGGCCAGATCTGGCTGTTGCAGCCCGGGCACGCCCTGCCGTTGTCAGTGCCCGCCACGCATGCTGCACCAGCGCGCCGCCACCGCCAGTACGCAGAGCCG
>NC_041385.1:6255237-6258182 GCF_002162155.2 Triticum dicoccoides | reverse complement strand
AGAGCTGGGGAAGAGGAGGAGGAGGGGGGCGCTCGACGGGGATCTAGTCGCCCTCCCTGTCGCCTCGCGGGGGCGACACGGGAGGGGTCAGGAGGAGAGACGCGTGAGAGGTTTCTACATTCGTATTTAGACAAATCTAAGACAAAATTTTTGGGATGGTGGGAGTATAACCATATGTGTTCAAAATCCTCACAAAATAGAATGCAGTTCAACCCGTCACTGTATCACAAATATGTGCCTGCTGACCGTGGAATTTACTCTCTTTTTTTTTACACTTCACAGCAGCTTTGCTTGACCCGCTCAAGCCTGCGACTATAGCATCTCGATGGGTTGATGAACAAGGCTCTGGCATAGGATTCGGACCCAAGATGAATCGTGCATGTACGTGCATGTACCGAGAGGGACGACCTTGACCTAGAACCACTTCCATTAATAAATGACACTGCCATTTGGTAGGAGTAGTATAAGAAACGTGATTAGTGCCACTGCCATTTGGTCAGAGAGCTGCCTAAAGCGAGTGAGTGAGAGAGGAAGCTCTGCCATCGATCGGTAATGAGGAATCGACCTTCTTCTTCTTCGTCCTCGCTCCCATGTGCTGTGCCAATCCTCCTGGTGATTGTATGCTGCTGCTCCCTGCTGCTACCCCGCTCTTGCTCTGCCGCCGCCGACCAAGGTAACGGCGTGTTCGTGGAGAAAGGTAGCCACACCGGTCCCTGCTGTTTTTTCATGTGTTTGGAGTTGATGTTCATGCATTCTTCAACTGGCGCTAGTTGTGTGATTTGTTTGCATGCCATGGTGGTGGTAATGACTATATTACTATGATGATAAAATAGCTAGTGTTGGTGGTAATGACTATGATAATTATTATTAGCTAGTGTTAGTGGTGATTAAATAAATACTGTTTTTTTAGACAGAAATAAATACTGTTGGTGGTAATGACTATGATGATGATTAAATAGCTTGTGCTGGCGGATTAGATTTAAGTGGAGGCAACATGTGGTGCACATCAAAACTACTACTAGTCCAAACTAGATCAAGTTTAGATTAGTAGTATACTTTTGACATGCACCACATATTGCTTCCACTTGAACCTAATCCACCTTCATTTGACACACTATTGTAGACATAATGATGTAAACCTCATAACTGGTATTGTACCAATATTTGTACGATGGCGCAAAAATACACTAAAAATAAAAAAATAAAAAAAGTACTAGTAGCGATGGACAGAAAACACGCTGCAAGTAGTTACCTTAGCAGCAGCGTGGTACCGAACAAACGATGCAGCTATTTGTCCTAGCAGTAGCGCGGGCAGGCACGCGCTACTGCTAAGCAATAGCTGTAGCGCCTTATTAGTAGCGCGCCCTCCCGCACTACTAGTGAGCACAAAACCCGCGCTACTGTTAGGGTTTTCCCTAGTAGTGTGTGGGCATGTTTGTTCGATTTTGGTTTTCGCTTGAGGACAAGCGAGGTCTAAGCTTGGAGGAGCTGATACGTCCATTTTGCATCATGTTTTCCTACTGTTATTTATAATGTTTTATGCTTAATAATGGTTTTTGGAGTAATTCTAATGCCTTTTCCCTCATAATTTGCAAGGTATGCACAAGGAGGGGGAAATCCGGCAGCTGGAAATCTGGACCTGAAAAAGCATCGTCGGGATACCTATTCTGCACAACTCCAAAAGACCTGAAACTTCACGGAGAATATTTTTGGAATATATAATAATTATTGGAAGGAAAAACTACCGGAGGGGGGCCAGCATGGGCTCACCACCCACCAGGGCACGCCCCTCTGGGTGGTGGGAAGCCCAGCCCACCTCTGGTGCCCTCCTTCTGGTATACCTTTGTCTCTGACCTGGAAAAAATCAGGAGAGGATTTTTGGGACGAAGCGCCGCCGTCTCGAGGCGGAACTTGGACATGAGCACTTTTGCCCTCCGACGGGCAGGTTCCGCCGGGGGAACTTCCCTCCCGGAGGGGGAAACCATCGTCATCATCATGTCCAGCAACTCTCCCATCTTGGGGGGAGTTATCTTCATCAACCTCTTCAACAGCACCATCTCATCTAAAACCCTAGTTCATCTCTTGTATCCGGTCTTGATCTCAAACCTCGGATTGGTACCTGGGGGATTGCTAGTAGTGTTGATTACTCCTTGTAGTTGATACTTGATGGTTTATTTGGTGGAAGAGATTATGTTCAGATCCATATTCATATTCATTACATCTCTGATCTTGAACATGTTTGCAATGTGTGAGTAGTTCACTTCGTTCTTGAGGTCATGGGAGAAATCACATTGCAAGTAATCATGTGAAATTGACATGTGTTCGGTATTTTGATATTATGTATGTACATGACACTTCACCACTCTTGGGCCTAAGGGGATGCATTGTGGAGTAGTTATTGGATGATGGGTTGCTAGAGTGGCAGAAGCTTAAACCCTAGTTCATATGTTACTTCGTAAGGGTCTGATTTGGACACCCAAAGTTTAATGCTATGGTTAGATGTATATCTTAATTCTTTCTCGTAGTTGCAGATGCTTGCGAGGGGGTTAATCATAAGTAGGTTATTTGTTCAAGTAAGAACAGTACCTAGGCACCGGTCCACCCACAAACCAAACTATCAAAGTAACGAACACCGAACAACTACACATGATGAAAGTGACTAGATGGATTCCCGTGTACCCTCAAGAACACTTTGCTCTCTATTAGAAACCATTCCGGCCTGTCCTTTGCCACAAAAGGATTGGGCTACCTTGCTGCATACTTGTCACCGTCACCGTTACTCGCTCATTACGAAACACTTTGCTACTAAACACTTGTTACTACTGTTTCAGTGCCTGCAGAAATTACCTTGCTGAAATCTGCTTGTCATTTCCTTCTGCGTCTCGTTGGGATCAACATTCTTACTTATCGAAAGGACTACAATTGTACCCGGTGCGCTTGCGGGT